>NW_026596147.1:6221950-6225151 GCF_907164565.1 Psammomys obesus
AGTAGGGTGGACTCTTAGGTCAGGGAGAGTGATGTCCTTATAAACAAAGGGAATTTTGACCCAAACAAACATGGGAAGACCACCTTGTGAAGACAAAAGCAGAGAACAGAGTGTCGTCTCTCCAAGTCAAAGAATGCCGAGCATGTGAGATGAATCGTTAGAAAACAGGGAGAGGCCTGGAAAAGATCTACCGCCATAACCACAGAAGGAAGCCAACCACCCCTAGCCTTGTCCCTAGCCTTCTGGCTTCCAGATCCATGGGAGAATTTTCAATGTATAAGTCACTCATTTCCTGTTCTTTATTAAGAAAACACACATACATTCACACAAACTGATACACTCCCTACGATCACTTAAACAGTGCCCTACTTCAAAAGGCCACGGTAAATACCACAGTTGATAATTGTACACTGATACTATTCAAATCCTGTAATGTTCATGCAGACATAAAATCACTGGGTAGGTGGTGTTGTTATCAACACATGAAAATATAAATTATCCCTCACTCTGCTCTGCCTTTGAAGTCATTGCTGGTACAAGCCATTCTCATCTTCCTTCAGGAAACTGGTCATTAGCACACGCAGTGATATCAAATCAACGTTGTCTCTGAAAGCTGCAACTACCCACCATATTCTTGACGGCCTGAGAGTCACACACTTTCTCCATGTTGTAACGATACAAAAATACCTTTCAGCAGATGGAGACATTTTTAGATGTAATTTGAACCAGAAGACTTCCATGAATTCTGTTTATTTTTCTCCACAACTGTTAAACAATTGGCTATGGAGAATAGAAAACATCATAATTTGTTAATTGACAAAGGGATCTGGATAGCAATATTTCTAGTGAGAGAACTCTAGAGAATTTTATTAGCTTTTTGGATAAAATAAGTGTTCTTTAGAGAAGAAATCGTGGCAGTATAGGATAACCAGGCATGGGGTTGGCCTCATCTAATTTGGGACTGGGCCTTACTTGAGGTGTTGAAAGAGGTTGGCCTCAGAGGTGTGTTAGCAGTGACATCACATTTAGGCAGTTCAGTCCTCTCCACATCTTGCAATGAAAAACTTGGTGCTTTCTGTAGAAGGAAGGCCACACCGTTGGCTTGGAGATGCTGCTAACTCAATGCATCTGGATTTCTACTTTTACTTTTTCAACGGTAACAGTAGTCACTGCCCAGGCATGCAGCACTGACTGCCACACAGGGAATAATGAGGATAGTAGAATCAGCCAATCCTACTTGTGGGCAATGGCAGGATGACGCTGAAATGACTTGTGGGTCATTAAAAGATAACGCCGCTTTCTGTACCTGCTCATATCTCAGATTTCTCTAGTTCCTCACCAGCCAACCCTCTTTTTGCTTCTTATCTGCTGTTCTCCCTTAAACCTCCCTTGTCCCTCTTTCTCCCCAAGTTTAGTTTTGCAGCTGCTTTTAAGCAATTTCCTATCCTTAGAATCTCGAGGCCCCTTTCTCTTAATGATTGATTTACTAAGGCATTAAGTGTTGGTTTGTTAACACTTCAAGGACATTTCCAAACCAGGGTACACTCTTGGGGGGGGGGTCAATGTTTTTTACCATTTTACTTTCTTTTAATTGTTATAAAGTTAAACTCTTGATCATTCATCTATACACCATCTTCTTTCCCTGTGTATTGACAGAGACCGTCTCTGACCTGACTCTATCCAGGCACAGCATGGGTGGGTCTCAGACCTGGGGTTCTGCCCTCCTGCCTTTGGTCAAGAATTCTAACAGTCAAGAGAGTGAAAAATCTTCCCCTGTTGGTATCTAATCAAGCTTTCTACCTGACAAGTTCCTGGAGCCCCACCCTTCTAGCTTATTACTCTGGCATGCCTTCTGCAGCTCCTTTCTTAGCTTTAGCTTTATTTTCAAACAGTTCAGCAGACCTCTATCTTGTCTTGATGTTTCCTCTTTCATTTTTTTCCCCACTGACCCTCAACCCTGCTCCTGATCTACAAAACTCTATTTGCGCATGTATTGGACTTATTTGCTTCTCTATGGCAAAGCCAAAGTTTTAGTTGTCCTCTGAACAAACTCAGTCTAGTTGTCATCAACAATTTTGGGAATAATTTTTGGCAGGAAAAGTTTACTCATAATAACCGACTGTCAGCTTTTCAGAATGAAACGTTCTTCTTAGCATTTAAAATAGTGCTGAGCGAGGCAGAGACAGGCAGATCTCTAAGTTTGGGGCCAAGCATGGTCTACCGGGTGAGTCCCAGGACAGTCAGGACTACACAAAGAAACCCTGTCTCAAAAAACAAACCAAAACAAGTGTGTGTGTTTTCTTTCCTACTTCTTCCTCACTCCTTCGTTTCCCCTCATTCCTATATAGAATAGGAATTAAAAATCCTCTTTACATGTTCTTTAACACAACCATAATGTATTTAGTTACACACAGAATTGTTCACATAATTATACTGTATAAAGTGAAGATGTTTTTATCACTATAAAACACTTCTGGGTAATTTTTCATTTAGCCAGTATATCTTTAACTTCACAAGTCATGGCGCTATCTATCCTATTACAAGATATACTATTATATGGAGCTTTCACAGCAACATGCATTTCATAACATTTGGGAGTTCCAAAATACATCAATAAATGAATTAATAAGGGATACAATTCAAATAATTTACATGAATAAGTATTCATGTTTCTATAAGATATACCTGCCTACTTTTAGAATTTAGAAACTAAAAAATTTTAAATAGCTCTTGAAACCACGGTTACCATTCAGCAAACAGATCACATTTCATGAAACAGGTGATTCAGAAACAAGGAGAAACACTGTAATAGAATTCAAAATATTTGAAAAATTCCAGTGTAAAAGTAGTGTTAGAGAGGTGCTAGTTTTTAAACAGCAATATGATATAAACTACAACTGCAGGTTCTTTCCTTTGGGGGCTGCCTGGAAGATATTTAAAACACTCCCTAAGACAAGTACAAAATAGTATTTCATAAGGCTTCAGTATAATGTGTATGTTTATAGAAAAACAATGGGGGCTAGACAGATGGCTCAGTGGTTAAGAACACTGGCTGCTCTTCCAGATGGACCTGAGTTCAATTCCCAGCAACCACATGGTGGCTCACAACACTGGGATCTGATGCCCTCTTCTGGAAGGAAGGAAGGAAGGAAGGAAGGAAGGAAGGAAGGAAGGAAGGAAGGAAGGAAGGAAGGAAGGAAG
>NW_026596147.1:6225161-6317786 GCF_907164565.1 Psammomys obesus
AAGGAAGGAAGGAAGGAAGGAAGGAAGGAAGGAAGGAAGGAAGGAAGAAAAGGAAGAACAACAATGACAATACCAGTAGGAAGTGTTTATTCTGCACCCTGTGTGTCAGGTAAAAGCAGCAAGTACTTTGCATACGTAACCTGATTCCTCGCAACCATATCACAAGGCCAGCTCTTTTATGAAATTTGAAAGACAAAGCAAATCTCCTTGATTATACTTTTTTAATGCTTAAAAATTTTGAAAGTATATTTAACCATTTGTGCTTGTGTGCCCACATTCATGTGTGCTTTTGCTTGCGTGTTTGCTTTTAAAATTTTCTTCAGCATCTTCAAACAGGGTTGACGAATGGTAGAATATATTGAGAAAATGTTTGATTGCACTTGACTTCAAACTCAATCATAAATGATGAATTAAAGGGTTTTTTTTTTTTTTTTTTTCATCATGTGAGACTGATTCCTTGAAGTACCATAGATTTAAACTAACTGAATGAGACTAGTTAGAATGAATCCCTGACAGGAAACCTTGATCTCCTTAGCTCACAAACATTCGCCTCTGAGCGTGGTAGGATTTAGACTTAGAAGTTCCCCCACAGGAACACACACCCATCACTGAAGGGTCATTTGTTGAAGTACTTAGTACTTAGTACTCAGTGCTGTGCTGAGGGACTTTGGGGAAACGAGTAGAACATGGACACTGATATAATGAGTGGAATAACTCATTGATAGATTCTTAATTCAATAGCATATTATTGGAAGTATGTAGACACTAAACAGGGGGGTTGGCTGGAGGAAATATATCACTTCGGTCATGCCCTTAGGGAGTGCCCTATGGGTGGTGATAGCTGCTTCCCTTCCTCCTGCTTCTGCTTCTGCCTCACAAAGTTCCTCTACCAAGTGCTCCCTTTGCTGTCACGTTCTACCTCAACACAGGCCCACTGAGATGAAGCTAACCAACCATGGACTGAGCCCTCTGAAACTGTGAGCCCCAGTGAATCTTTTCACCCTAAAGTTAATTTGCTCCGTCGGTTATTTTGTCAGCGGCACAGAGATGTCAGTCCCGGTGCTCAGAGGCTACCAGTTTCATTGCCCGTCCTAAAAATGACACACAGACTGTTCCCCACAATCAAGCTCCACATCATATCCATGACTTGTTTAAAATATTACTTGAGGAACTCTGCGTGGTGGTGCTCGCCTTCCCTTCAATTCCAGCACTGGGGAGGCAGAGACAGGTGGATACCTATGAGTTTGAGGCCAGCTTGATTTACATACTAAGTTTTTGGCCAGCCAGAGCTGCGTAGAGAGACCCTGCGTAGAGAGAAACACAACGTCATTTGACTCTTATTATCTGTCTTGCCCCTTAGATTGTGATGTTTTAGTTGTGGCTTCTTTCTTTTGTAGCTATCCATACCTTACCTGCAGATATAGTCCTGAATCTGACACAGTCATCACTCAGTGAAATATTAAAAATGAGAAGATGTTTTATGTTTACTGATTATAAAATATCATCAAAATGTAGTTATAATATGCATAATCAAATATGCATTTATACATATTTGAGGATGCAGGTGACGATCTCTGGGTACCATTTTGTATCCTATTTGGTACTCTTTAATCTATCACTCCAAGATGATGGGTATACTAATCTCAAACCCATGGTTATATTCATGCATTTGAAAATGAATAACTTTAGAGGAAGTGTTCCACCCTCAGAAGCATATTTCTGGGAAACATACTTTGCATGTGACCTCAGCAAATCACAGAGCTTACCAGAAAAGTAAAGAACATGCCTGTTAGCATGTCAAGCAAAACTGTGTGCTTATGTCACTGTGAATTATTTCTGCCTTGGTTTCATCTTTCATGTGAGTTTAAATGTAACATCTTTTTACCATGGCTGTGCCCCATCATTTGCAGCTGTGTATGTCCCTGCAAGAGCATCATCAGCATGCCTAATGGGACAGGAAGAAGTAAGATTTCTGTCTCTACCTGTGTTTTGCCAAACTCCAAAGAGAGGAGATTTCCCTGGTTGTTCAGCAACAATGTTAAATTCACTGAGTCTATGTGCCCCTCTCTTCATGGAGTCTGTCTCCTGGGCAAGGTCCTTGAGGACAGTTGTGCATCTTCTGTCTTATATAATGTGCTTAACCCACCCACAGGATCATGTCACAATATTCACAGCAACTTACTAGATTCACAGCTCTGTTTCCGGATAAAGCAAAACACACAACAGATCCAGTGAAGGTAACACATATCACCAACAAATGTGCTAGTATATCTCATTTGCTAATGAAATTTCACTGGAAAATCTTGTGTTGGAAATAAACTGCTTTTAAGAAAGCTTCAGAAAGGTTACTAAGGAGATGCATGAACTTCTTTTTTAAGTTCTTTTCAGTGGATTTTAGATATTTTTAAATTACAAAGTTAATTTTCAGAACTCTAATGCCTTATCTAAGGGAGTGGGGAAGTCCTCCCCATTGTGTCTTTTTTAAATTTATAAATCTAGTGTTTTACTTTTGTTTTTGTTTTCTTTTTCAAGATAGAGTCTCACTGTGTAGCTCTTTCTGTCCTAGAACTCACTATATAGACCAGGCTGATTTCAAACTCAAAAAGATCCACCTGCTTCTGCTTTCCAAGTGCTGAATTAAAGGTGTATACCATGACACCAGTCAAAATGTAGTCTATTCTTAAACCTCTGTTCCTGAGACTAGTCACCATACAAATGAGTACTCATTGCCAATAAGATTTCAACTGAGTTTCATAAACACAATAAAAGGCTTATGTAAAGAGGCATTATGTGTTTTTGAGAATTTTATATATGGTTACTCAGTTTACATAATTCCCTCTTCTACTCCTCCCTCCATCTCTTTTCATGTCTTCTAAACTCCCTCTAAAATTCATGGCATCTTATTTTTTATATATTATTATAATACACACATACTTAAATTTATAAATTAAGTCAGTTGAGCGCCAAAAAAAAAAAGAGGCATTATGATTGTTACAAGAGAGTAAGTTACTCCAGAGAAAGGTGGGCTTGTGCCTAACACAAGCAACACAGATCCAAGGTTGATGTGGAAGAAGATGGAAGAGGAGGAGAAGATGCTATTTAATATCCAATCATAATCTGCCAGACCTTCCCACTTGAAGATTATCACCTTTTCTCCTCAGACCTCACCTAGCCCTCACATTAGCACCATTTCACAAAGGAAAAAACTGAAGCACAGGAAAATGACATGATCTACTCAATGGCCCAGATAAAGCTTTATCCAGAATTTACATCTGGCTTCAGACTAACGTCTGGCAGTAGAAAGCTCTAAAGGTTATGGATTCTAGAAGTGTTAAGGAATGTAGGACTACTCTTGTTTTTTGTTTGGTTGGTTGGTTGGTTAGTTTGGTTTGTTTGCTTGTTTGTTTTAACTAGAGTCATCCCTCTGGAGTTCTGAAATGTTTACAAATTATCTTAAATAAAGTATTACTTAAAAATTGCAGCTGAGCATGGCGTCTGGCCTATAGGACTATATCCTGAGAAAGCGAAGACCGCAGGCTATGAACTCCAGATCTTTACAAACCTGTGTCTTCCCATAGATTTGTTTTTATTTCTTATATGCCCACTAAAATACCGTAAACCCTCACAGTTTCTCCCTCTCTCCCAAAACGAGACACTACCATCTCATGAGCTCCCAGTTGCTCCTTAGTTCTACAAGCAAGTTCCTGGCAGGGAATAGTTGATGGCTGAGCTCCATTGCATTCATTTAGAAGCAGGGGCTGCACGTTTTTAAGGCCTGCAATTGCTGTCATGTCTTTGCAGATATTCTCAGTTAAACCTCTTGGTATTGTTATAATCCTAGGTTTGGGAATGGCTGAGTGGGGATAGATTAAAGCTGCAAAGGGAGAGATAAACGGAGCCATTTAGTGTCTGTGAGAATAAGAGGCATGCGAATTTAAAAGGCATACATAATACAAAGTACAGCCGTGGCAGAGGCTAGCTGATTTTCCCTCCTTTATCTGCTATGACCTTCTGCATGCTCGTTGAAGTTAATCTGCTCATTGCCAAGAAAGGTGACATTTTTCTCCAATCCTTCTGCCTCTCATGCTGGGGGGCTTTTTGTCAAAGATAGAAACACACAGCTTTCTTTTATATTTAATATGAAATATTATATTTAATGACAGGGAGTCTCACGGACGGGTCTCATTGAGGAGCCGCTGCCTTCCTAGCTTCACGGCCACCACAGTCCGTGAACTCATGGAAGTGTTTCTGTCGTCTTAGCAGGAAGAGAATAGCAACCACCTTCATCTTTTCTTCAGAGAAATAGAATTAATTTTATAAAGCGTCAATATTTAAGGGTTAAATCCGTCCTGTCCCAGCTTCTCGAGGGAATCTAGTAAAACCTCACAAATATTTTCTTCGAAACTGGCTTTCAAGTTGCCAGTTTTCTTTCAAAAATAAAAACACTGAAGATTTAAATTACCTCCCATTTGGGGACCGTGGAGCAATTCAGACCCACCCCAGCACATACACACTCCATTCTACTCTGTTTTTAATAGATCGCTCAGGCACTTCTCGGAAGGGTGGGATGCGGGTACTTTGTATGGCAGCTCTAGACGCAGAAGGATCTGTTTCAAGTCCCCTGGCTGAAAAAGTACTCTTCTGTCAGCACCATTGTGCGTCGGCCGTCTCCAGTTACAGGCAAAGTAGGCGTGTAGTGTATGACGGACTCGCTACAAACGCAGGTACACAGGTCCCCGCACAGAGACGCCTTGTGCTCCGGTAAGCTGACCTGCCCCCGTCTTCTATTAGGTCAGCCAGCACACAGAATGTGAGCTCACATCAGAGATGTGGGAACTGGCCGGCGCTCTGATTTTTATCTGGCCATTCAAGAGCTGGAAAAACAGTGAATTTAAAGCTCCCACTTTGGAGCAACCGTGAAGACCATTTAAACGTCCTCAGCATTCTCAACGTAAAATCAGGGCTCTAAAGACCGTGCTAACACTTAAAACAGGTTGATATTTATTACCTAACCTGCTAGCCCCGTTTAAACTGATTTGCTGATGTTTATTTTGAAGAATTCTTGGTATCTGATATAAATGACAATAGCTCATGTATTTTTTTCCTCACATGTCACCATTAATATTATTGAGTAAGATTAATGGAAATAAGAGACATATTGGGGCCAAGTCACATCCTTACACAGAGGTTCCCAACCCTCCAAATCCTGCTTCACTTTAATAGAGCTCGCCTTTTTGTGATGAGCCCCAACTATGAAATTATTTTTGTTGCTACTTCCTAACTGTAATTTTGCTATTGTTATAAATTTTAATGTAAATATATCATCTTAGGCGGCCCCTGTCAACCCCACAAAGGGGGAGAACCGCTGCTCTTGCTTGATAATTCGCAATAGCAGCAGTTGTATGTGTGTGTGTGTGTGTGTGTGTGTGTGTGTGTGTGTTTGTGTCATTATATAACCTAAATCATTTACTGTGTTTTTTCTAAGTGAATAGGAATCAGAGGGGAGGATAACATTTATCCCATTAAGGTATTTACAGTTTCTCTGGAAACACTGTGATATAGGTAGAAGATGTCACTGGGACAGTGGAGGTAAAACAGGACACAGAGAAAGCCAAGGCAATGCCTCATGTATAGCTTTCAGCGTGTACTTCCTAATAAAGATCCAACGTGCGTTGTCTTGGGCAAATCTCCCAGATGTTAGCATTATGTAAAAATAGAAAGAAAGGAGTAAGATACCATGGAAATAATGATTTCCAGTAAATATTGGAAGCACACCCACAGTATCAGCTGCTCTAGATATGTCAACATATGTCTTTGCAAAGTAGTTTCATATTAAATAATATCTCTTGTGATGGGTTCCACTTTTCTCATTTTGACTGCTCTTCTAGAGGAGAATGTAACAAAGAGAAAGGGAAGAAGAGAGGTAAAGACAATATGTTGTATCCTTCCATTGTCACTAAATGCCTCAAACATTATTAAGGCTGCTTACTAGACCCGCATCTATGAGTAAACCCCTTAACATTTCTGAACACTAGCTTCAGGAACTAAGAATGAGATTTGAGGCATTAATTAATTGGCTCTTGATGAAGAGCCATGCCACTTAACTATGAATTTTACATAGCCATAGATGTGTGTCTGCAGGGTTTGTAGCCGTGGATGAAAAGCTGTCAAGAAAAATACCTGAGTCTGTGTTTAACACGTGCTGAATTTCTCCTGTCTCTATTCCCTTAACAATACCAACAAGTTTTTACAAAGCATTTACACTGTACCAGGCATAAATGATCTAGAGGGGATATGAAATACATGAGACTGTTGCAGGGCATACGCAGAGTCTATGCTATTTTTCAGGAGGGCCTTGCAAGTGGTACCCCACAGATGCTGAGGGATGATGGCACATCAGGACTGCATCCTGTGACTATAAAAACAGAATGGTGTAGGGCTGGTTTCTGTACATAACAGAATAAAATATTGGAGCAACATCTTTTTAATCTCCAATTCAGTAGGAAATTAAACTAAATAATAATGAATTAATATGGGGAAATGAGTTAACTGCTAGCTCATAAAATGGGGTTTGGGCTGCAATAGAGATTGAGTTCTTCATGAGTATTTTCATATCCCTTGTTGTAATGTGTCTGTATATTTTCAGTAGCATAGCCATGTTATAATTAAAATGCAAAGGACATTGTAATATGCTGAGGTTTGTTTCTAAGCTCAGGTGAATGTAGAGAAAAAAAGGGGTTGTGCAAGGACAGGGGCCTACCACAGAGGGCCTCTGAAAGACTCTACCTAGCAGGGTATCAAAGCAGGTGCTGAGACTCATAGCCAAACTTTGACAGAGTGCAGGGAATCTTATGAAAGAAGGGGGAGAGAGGAAGACCTGGAGGGGACAGGAACTCCACAAGAAGAACAACAGAACCAAAAAATCTGGGCCCAGGGGTCTTTTCTGAGACTGATTCTCCAACCAAGCACCATGCATGGAGATAACCTAGAACCCCTACACAGATGTAGCCCATGGCTGCTCAGTCTCCAAGTGGGTTTCCCTAGTAATGGGAACAGGGATTGTCTCTGACATGAACTCAGTGGCTGGCTCTTTGATTACCTCCACCGAGTGGGGAGCAACCTTACCAGGACACAGAGGACAACAATGCAGCCAGTCCTGATGAGACCTGATAGGTTAGGGTCAGAGGGAAGGGGAGGAGGACCTATCAGGGGAGGGGCATAAAAGAAGAAGAGGAAGGGAGGGCTGGATTGGGAGGGAATGAGTGAGGGGGCTACAGCTGGGATACAAAGTGAGTAAACCTTAATTAATTAAAAAAAGAGTTGTGCAAGAGGCTAAAATGAACTATGGGTAATGCTATCAGACTACTGCTACCACACAAGGAAAACTGGGAGAAATAAAGACCCCTGCTACTTTGTTTTTCTTTCTCATCTCTTATTGATTAACCCTTCTTGAGGCCAGAAAGTACAAATATATGCTTTAGCAGATACAGAGACCAGTCAGCCATGACCAGTATACAAAGGTAGAGAGTCTGTCTAGTGATTCGAACATATGCTGTCCAGCATGGGGGCATACCAAAGTACCTAAAATCAGAATTGAAACCAAAATTGCTAAATGCTAAGACCATAAATACACTTTACTATACATAATGTATTTCTTTCTCCAGCTTTCAATGTACAAACAAAAAAATGGATTACATTATTTGCTAATAGAATCAAATAGCCATGTTTGGGAAATGACAAATATAGTTTCTGAAGAAACTCTTTCCAAAATGTTTGCAGTGAAAGAAATATTAGAAATTAATAAATCTGTGAAAAAATATTAGGCCTTGTCATCTTCTCTACCAAGCACTTTTATTAGATTTTACACTTTGTAAATAGGCTTGATTACATACCCTAGACATTGCAAATAATTCATGTTGTGAGCATACGTCAGCTTCTTCCTTTTAAAATGTTTCTCATTTCATTTCTATGACCGAGATAAGAATTTTTGTTTTGTCTGTCACATCATGATAAATGGAAATCTTATCAGCCTGTTTGGAAAAGTCAACATTTTCCAACCTTGGCACTTTAACACTTGGAACTGGATTTTTCTTTGCTGCTGGGAGGGTCTGCTCTATTCCTGTCTTCTGCATAGTAGATGCCAATAGCTCTCACATCGCAAGTTGTGATGATCGAGATATCTCCAGATATAACCTTCCTGCCCTCCCCAGGAACCACAACTGCCCCTAGTGAGAACCATTATTGATAATGAAATGGACCGAGAGTATCATCTCTTAGACATCAAATTCCTCATTGCCACACTGGGCCTCTCTGCCTAGCAAAGTACTTCAAGAAATAGCCCATAAAAATTGCTGTTAAATCACATGGCCAGCTTGGGCAATTCAATGACAATTGTTAATAATGCCTTCATGAGCAAATGATTGAATAGAGTTAACTCAGTGGTACCTTGGGCAACATGAGTACTGACTCTGGCGTGGTCACAGTAACAGGAAGCCATTCTCCTCTCTGTAATTTCCAGTGGCTGCTTGGAGGGATGCCATTGCTGTGGGTTGCCTAGTTGGGAGTAGTCTAATAGTATCACAGTGTCCCCATTTTCTTACTTATTTCCAGGGCTTTTTGTATATAGTCTGCCATCTTCAGCCTAGACTCTGAAATGACCTCCTTGCATCTATTAGTTTTTCTTCTGGTTTATGAGTCATACCACATTCTTAGTAGTTCTTTGAAAATGAAGACCCAATCTTGTCATGCTAGTTTAAAAGGCTTCAGCAACTTCCTGGCCCGATATACCCCATACTTATCTAAATTCTCTTAAACCACCTGTCCTTTTGCTCTCTGCTTTCTTGCCATACATGTTCACATGAAATAGACATTGTACGTGCCATTTCCTCTTCCAGATTCCTTCCGTGCAGTTAATTTGCATTCTTGGGATTCCAGAATACATGGCCCTCCCCATCCAAGCTTTCCTGATTGTAAGATGTCAAGCCCTCAACACAATCCATCAAAGCTGAGTTCCGCTGTTTGTCTAGCCCTCTCAGGGGGCTGCATTCCTTTCACTCACAGCATTTATCTGTGTTTGCAGTGACACACCCAGTAAGGTGACCATTAAGGTCATGCTTTCATTCAACCTAAGGAACGTTAGAGGCAGCGCTTGTCACACTCTTTTTCCCACAAGCACATAGGAAATACTCAATAAATACTTCCACAAAAAAAAAAGAGAGAGAGAAGGCAAAAGAGATAGAATTAGGAAGGGAAACAGGAGAAATGTTGAAAAGCAGATAGAAAAATAAGTATCAAACATCAGTGTGTGACTGTAGCCAAATCTGCTTATTTCTTCTCATCTGACATGCCTGTTGGTTGTCTTCTCCATGGCAATGACTTTCCCATTCTGTAATAGTGCTCTTCGAAGCTGAATCATCTCTGGGCTTCTTACCAAAGGCAAAACATCCCCAGGTTCACAGTGTATGAAAATCCTTCCTGGAATGCCAGGTAAACCATGGGTGAAGCTGTGGTAATACAGAGTAAATATGCCTTCAAAACAAATGCTCCATTCAGGTCTGTTAAAGTCACCTTCATTGCCTAAGAAAGTTTTTGAGACCTGTATGAAGGAGAGGGAGGGAGGGAAGAAAATACAGAGAGAGAGAGAGAGAGAGAAACTTTTTTAATTTTTTTTCCAAAGGCACAAAAGAGAACATGATTGTCTTCAGTGCATGGTTTATACACAGTCTGATATTAAATAGAAAGCAAAGAGCATTTCATCTGCCATGCCTGATGATCAAACGAAAGGTTGTATCTATGACGTTGGTCCGCAGGGCATCCTCTCCTTTCCTATGACAACCTTTTGTTTTCCTTAACTATTCCTCCCATCTGGAACCATAAGCCCAAAGGGAGCCATAATCCATTACACAGCCTGTCTTTCTTTGCAATCCATTTGCACACACCACCACCAAAGGATATTGGAAAAACTCCATTAGACACATTACAGGCTTCCCTCACCAGCAAGGGTTGTCAAGAGCCCACTTGAAAGTCACTTCCTATTAATTACAGAATGATTGTGTATAGTACTTTAGTGCTATTTTTCAAATGATAATCAACCCAGTCAAGATCAATTACAGAGGTTAGATAAAGATGGTGAGACAGGAAGAGGGGAAGGGCGGGCCAGGAAAAATGAAACAAAGATGCCTGGTAGTTGAGTTCTGCGGTATTTGTAAACGTCAGTTGGGACTGAATGATGGATGGGTTTCAGAAACCTCAAAACCCCAAGAATGCATAATGTTAACTTAATAGATTCGTTCAGGCCTAGGTTTCTGCAGTATTTACAGTCATCTTCTGTCCACTGTAATAGCATAATAGTGCCTTTTAGCCCCAAATCTTAGATAGTTGCGCATTTAGAGGCTATCAATCTTTAAACGAGCTGCCTACGCTAGGATACACCTATATAACTTGTTACAAAACAAGATGCCCAGGTGCTTTCTCAAAGTTAACAGGGTATAGTGGTAATTCTGTAGACTAGATTATAAAGGTGTGCTTTTAAGAAATGAGGAAGTAAAAGTCATGCAAATTATACTGTTGTGGAGAAACAATCCTTTAGCAAACTGTTGAGCTGGGGTATATTGAAGCCATGGTAACTACCATGGCACCAGTAGTACTTTCCATTTCAGAAACTGGCAGTAGAGAATACACGTTTATTTCTAATTTGCCTAGTGTAACACAGATACTTCAATGAGGTATTTTGTGACCAGTTTTCGTATTTGCTTGCTAAGTAGTTGGATGCTGCAACTTTGACCTGTTATTGTCTGAAATAAAAAGAACCCAGTTACATAACCACAACAGTTCAGCCTGGAGAATACTTACTTTAATCTGTAGAGATTTTTGTTTTGTTTTGTTTTGGTCTCCAACCTTTGAGTGTCAACTGTCATACAAGTTTGATGTTTGTGTTGTAAACATCAAGAAATGTATATAGATTTATGAAGCACTGTCACAATTAAATACAGTTCATATAGAACATGGTTTTAGTTTGACCTTCAAAGCTCTAAATGAAGTGAGAGTGGGAAGAAATTCAAAGTAAACCATTTCAATAAGTGAGTCTTTGGAAATTCTTCTGTATACCCTAAACCCCAGAATAACAACCTACCTGAGTTTTGCTGTTAATAAATTACTAATATTTTTAATACTGGCTCATTGAAAAAGACCAACTACTTGTCAACTTCTTTAAACTCCTATTTAAAAAACCTCAAAAGAAAAAACAACCTGGGAAAAAAATATTAATGCTAAATGACTTCTTAAGACTTAATTTTACCATAATAATTGAAAACACAGAGGAACAGATTCCAAGCTCATGTTGAATTCTTTGTGAAGCACATTGGTTTCAACTTGACTTAAAAGAATTATTTGGAGCTGGAGAGATGGCTCTGGTTCGGAGCACTGGCTGCTCTTCCAGAAGACCTTGGTTTGGTTCCCAGCATCCACATGATGGCCCACAACCATTTGTTACTCCAGTTCCAGGGATCCAATAGCTTCTGTTGGCAAAAGGCATCCATGTTGTAGACAGACATGCATGTAGGCAGAACACCATACACATAAAATTATAAATTTTAAAATGTTTAAAGAAGCATTTAGTGAATCCTTGGGTAAAGTTTTTGGCATGGACTTTTTAAAACTCACTGTTGGTCTCTTAGATGAACATAAATCAAGGCACACATTTTTAAAGTTATGAGTAAAATGAGCCTTAACTGTAATGTTTTATTGAATGCCATCTTGGGAAACCTGCCCTTATTTCTTCTATAATTTGATGTGATAATGATGGCTTTGTTTTATATAACACTTGCTTATGTAATAGCATATAACTTTTGAATGGGTCCCCGGAACATTATTTTATTTGTTTGCTTCTGTTTTTCCAATTTGATGACAGAAGTAAAACATGCTCGTACGTTTTCAAAGTTCATCATCGCTTTTGTGGTGTTGCTCAAATAGCATTCATTTCAACACAGCAAGATGTTTCTAAACTCAATCCTACAGCACTTTAGCAAATGAAAACTTTATTATCCATGAGTCATTGGTTTGAATTAACAAAATGCCATCATCCAGAAGGGCTCACCGTGTCCATAAAACAAATGTGGCACAATTGTAGGTGTTAATGTCAACAATACCCAGCAGTTTATTAAGTAGCAGTCACCACAGGTTTTTGTGCCTAGATCTTTTATTTGTTGTGTAACATTTTAAGTTGTTCATAATGTCAAGTGCTTAGAAAGTGAATCGAATTCGTTTTCTCAGTAGCTTCCAGGGAAAACTTTATACGTATGTTTAGTTTTGTTTATCATGATCACAGGGAGTTGAAGGATTTTGAAAAGTGAAGCTCCTGGCAAACCTAAGGTAATTATGTTTTTCTAGCTAAAGATGGCTTCTGGCTTAGTACATCTTCCTATATTCTTCTACAGTAGTGGCTGGGAATGCTTAAAGATGGAGGGCTTTCAACTCTACAGACCAAAAGAACATATCAACTGAACAGCATTGTGGAACATTTACTCAGGGTCTGCATGGTCCTTGTCTATTAAACATATGGGCAGGGATTACATTTCAACATTTTATTTTCACACAGTCTAGAAGTTTTGTACTACTGAAATCAATCCACTCCTCACTAACATTTAAAACAAATGAAACTATGCAAAATATCGCTATGCCTGTGTATGAAATGACTGCCCTTTTCCCCAACGTGGTACACTTAAGTTTGAAATAAATCAGTTAGTTCTTAATAAAAACAATACAGATTGTTTTTCCTCAAAAACTAAGAGGATAAGTATGTATCACTAATGTAAAACTGTACTTTCTTATTAATGTGGTTTTTTTCAGAAAAATGTTAGAAGAAAGTACTAAAAATAAAAATGTTCACATTTAACTTTAATATCATTTTCTTGTTTCATCAAAACTCATGCATTTCATTTTCCTCATTTGTTTATTTAGGGGAAATTATCCACCATGTAGGTATTATGGAGCAACAATATACAAGTAGGTGAAATGCTTTTACTAATAAAAACATGTTGCTCTGCTAGTGTTCCCTTAAACCATCAAGAAAGCCCCCCAACAATTCATCATGGTGAGCAATAAAAAGTCCACAGCCTTTATCTTTTAACTAAAAGGCTACTTATTCTATGTGTATGAATGTTTTGCTTGCATGTATGTCTATGCATCATATGTGTGTCTGTTGCCCACACCAGGTCGGAGCATCAGATCTGCTGGAACTGGAATTAGAGATGATTGCAAGCTGCCGGGAAGGTGCTTGGAATCAAACATGTGTCCTTTGCAAGAGCAGTGAGTGTCTTGACTGCCGGGTCCTGTCTCCATCCTCAGGCTCTTTGGCTTTGATTTCAGGCATCTTCACAACATGGTAAAACTATTACATGGCTCAAGATATTAAGCTAAGAATTAGCATCCTATAGGCTTCTGGGCTATAGAAAAAAAAATTGAAAAATTAAGTTTGGGGAAGCGAGATGTAAACAACCCTTCTGTTGGACCAATTAGGTAAAAATATTAAAAGACTGAGGAAAAACATGTGAAGTAACTAATGTCCAGACCATGCAAGCACAAAATCTCATTAGAGGTTTTATTTTGTTGTTGTTGTTTTGTTTTGTTTTGTTTTGTTTTTAATTAAACGCTAGAAAGCATTTGGGGAGGGAAACATATGAAAATATATGTCAATGTGTTAACTATACATTTTTTGTGTGTGTGTGGTTGCTGTTTTGAATTTTGAGACAGGGTTTTTCAGTGTAACAGCCCTGGCTGTCCTGGAAATCACTCTTTATTCCAGGCTGACCTCAAACTCACAGAGATCTGCCTGCTTCTGCCTCCCTCATGCTGGGATTAAAGGTGTGCATCACCTCTGCTCCTGGCCCTGTATACACATATTTTAAAGTATTTCAGGAAGGAAAAATAGCACTCTTTCAGCACTGGAAGCTGGAATATCTGCTCCACTTTGTAAATACATGTGGATGGTATAATATTCTAGTCCTTACCTTATCTACTAAATGTTTCTTAAGCCTTCGACTGTGTAGTCAGTCTGTGCCAAGCAATTAGGATCAGCAATGGGCAGGATGCATAAGATGGACTAAAAATGTCACTCTAATTTTATTCTTTACCTTGTCGGGGAGCCACAAACATACTGAACCTCACAGAATTATTACGCCAGTCAGAAAGAGGTGGTCCAACAACTCAGACATTAGATTCAAGAGTGGATGTATGATGGAGATCCCAGCAAGAAATAACCTTGAACTCAGCACATAAGTAATAAACAATAGTTCTGTTTCTATCTCAAAGGTGCTAGGAATTAGGTTACCAAAAAATAGCACTCTTTCAGCACTGGCGGCTGGAAAATCTGATCCACATTTGTAACCTCTCCCCAGTGCTGTTGAGTGCACGGTCACCGTAAATGCTCCTAGTTGCTTTCTTAGTTCCGTTTTATTCTTATATTTGGCTTCCAAAGGGGTGGCCACCCACAGGTTGAGAACCATGCAACTAAGGAAATAATCTGCCCTGTATCTTCTTTCATAGCCTATGTCCATTTTCTTCATCCAGTCCTTCTTCAACCCCTAATATTTAGTATTTCTTGTTTTCTTTTCTTCCTGCTATACTGTAACCACAGGTATATTTGTCTACTTATTTACCCAGATTATTGGCAAGATTCTTCACAGGAGAGAGAACATTCTTTTTGGTTTTTTTTTTTTTTTTTTTTCCTTTCTGAGAGAATTGTGACCTCACTTAATATTATACATTCTAAGTCTATCCATTTTATGGCAATAATAATAATAATAATAATAATAATAATAATAATAATAATAATAACTCTAGTTTTTAGGGCTCGCTAGCATTCCATTCTATATGTATTCATTCCAAATTTTCATTTTTATAGAAGACTGTTCACATATTTGTTGAGAGTTTTTTCTTTGTAGAACATTAAGTATTTTTCTTAAGCCTTGCTTTATAAATGACAGTTTTATAAGAGTTCATGTAAAGATAATCCTCCTAAAATTGATTGAATAGGGTTTTTTGTTTGTTTGTTTGTTTGTTTGTTTGTTTGAATTCAAACATCTTACCAAACGATTTCATTGACTTTCCATGATCTGGTAGGTCTTAATGCAAGGAAAGTTTAATAAATAAATAATAAAACATTCTACTATCGCAAACAGAGGCGTATTAAATCTAGAAATGAACGAAATAACTCCCTGCTCATGAAAATAAGGAGCAATAGTTTACAGCATCTATACGGCTGACAGAGACTAGTGGGTTCTTCGCACAAACATTTCACATAAAGCAAGGTGAATGCGTCTTTCTCCCACCACAGTGTTTGCTTGAGCCTTGACACCTGAGCTCCATGACACATCTGCCACCATTTCAGGGACCAGTACTTCCTTCCGTCTTCCACAAAACACTGACCTTCAGAGGTTTGTTTTAGTTATTTTCCCCAGCCAGCCTCTACAATGACTTTGAACTATAGTTTCCCCTGCTTAGTTAAAGTAGGTTAGTGAGAACAGTGGGATTTGCTAAAAATAGTTACAACAGTTCAAATAGTATTACAACAGTTCCGATTGCTTCCCGAGACTCAAACTGAATATGGGAAAGAACTGTAAAGCCCTAACTTTTCTGCAGAGCTCAGAAGAGATGGTGGCTGTCCTTGTGACAGCACAGAACATTCATTTTTGGCTGAAATGCTCTGTTTTTCTCTTAGGGTTTTTAATTCATAAAGTTGTATAAGGTCATCATTTGTATAGTCATACAAAAAAGGAATAATTAAGACCCAATTCAAATTCAAGTGTTGATGAATTTAGCAGTGTATCTTTTCACTTCAGAAAAGGCTTGCTATTAGTATCAAGAATGGAATATTCTAGGGCTGGAGAGATGGCGTAAAGGTTAAGACTTTTGGCTGAACTTCCCGAGGACCTGGGTTTGATTCCCAGCACCCACCCATAGTGCCTCACAAACCTTCTATAAATCTAACTCACATGTATGACATACAAACATATATGCAGGCAAAAATACCCATGCATACAAGATAAATAATTAAGTGATTTTAAAAAAATGAAATAGCCTTTTGTTCTAGACTCCAGTTTTTTTGCATTAAAAGCATTTTTTTGCAGAATAAAAAACATGTAGCTAGCCTTTATACGCATAACACAACTTTCAGTGCCTTCTAAGTGAGGAAACACTGCCATAAGACAGCCAGTATATTTAAAGAGCTCTGTTCATATTTAAAATGTTTTTGTATTTATACTCATATTTGTATGTAAGTTTATATGGATGAATAAATAACACTAAAAGCAACTGCATCTTAAATAGTATGTTATAGAATTCTTGACTTTACTTCTTAGTTCTCCATGAGTTTGAGCCCCTAAGATTTGGGTCAGCTAGCCCATTGGGAAGATGCACTCTGTTTTAACACATCCTTCAGCTTCTTGGAGTTTCTTTATCCTTTGGAGACAGCTGCAGTTTTCATTTGGTTGAGTTTCAGTTGAGGACCTGAGCTTCACTAGGACACTGTAGAAAAAAACAAAAACAAACAAACAAAAACAAACACCTTATTCTGTTTGTAACTTCTTTCCTCCTTGGTAGCTGAAACTTGATCTACTTCCCAGTACCAAGGGCAAACTAGAACTCACCTTAACCCCACACTTGATGCCTCTCCTCCTGACTTTGTACGGCAGACAGCATTGAAGTTAGTAAGTGCAGAAAACTGAAGATTTTTAGCCCTTACTGTTTGAGGTTACAATATGTAGACAGAGGCTTGTATAAGGCAGGTGTCTCTCTACAGTCATAAGTCTACAAAAGATGCTACTGTCATCACACCAGACACTTTTCCTGTCTCTTCAGCCCATCTGGTACCACTGTGAGACGGAACACACTTGAGTAAGCTTGCACAACCTCTTTCTCGTGTGTAAGCACAAAAATGTGTAGTCCAAGTTCAGTGTCAATGCTTCCTGCTTGCAGACTGGACTCCTGCTGCTGTTATACTGGGAGGCAGTAGATATGCACACACTGGTCTTTTCTTTCATAAATAGTGTTCACATTAATTATTGAGACTATAATGTACAAAGATTAAGTTTAGAAAATTGAGGTCACAGTAAGAGGCCACAGTTCTCAAGTAAATAAAATTTCCATTTTCAAGCAGTTTTAAATGAATGTGTGGTGCTTCTTAGATTTTGGAAAAAAAATACATATTATGGTCAAGGGAACACATTTTCTAGAAGTTACAGTGGAGGCAAAATCTCACATGCCAACAGTTTTCTACATCAAGTGAGACCTTGAAAGTACAGCATTGTAATTATCTGCTTGTTCTCTACATGCCCCAGTGACTTTATTACTCTTGGTACCTTCCATCGAGCAATCCCCTTGGATCCAAGTCCTTTATACCCAGAGCCAGACTTATCAGTGTCAAGGTTGTGGTGGAATGTGAGAGACTATGAGAAAGATGCAGCTACTCACCACCAGAAATGCAGGTCAAAGCAGCATTAGCTTGGTTTCGTGACAGTGGTTTATCAATCACTGTCAAAGTTAGCATGAAAAGCACATAGAGAATGGAATTGTAATAGTTCTTTTATCTGTGATTTTCCAAACCTGTGCTAGACCAAGGCGGGGAGGGGGGAGAAGACTGTCAACTATGTGAAAGTAGCTGCTCTTGAGCAGTAAAGGGACTTTGAAAGGTGTACACTCATCAGAACCTTGTCCTTCTCCACAATATTGTCCTGGATGACCATGAATAACTTGCCCATGTTCAGCCAAAAGTGTACAAGAAATAAATTTGGACCATCATGGCAACAGAAATTATAGAACCTCCTATTATACACAAGCCACCACCAGTCACAGTGTGGTGGCATGCTAGCCTTTGCTTTCTGCAAACTCCACAGTAATCTTAGAAAGCCCAAGTTTTCTCCTCTAAGATTAAGGATTTTTAATCAAAAGTCAGAAATGTCAAATAATTTCCTATTTCATGCCTCTCAAAAAATCGCTACAAAAAATAAACTACTTTGTTCCTTTACCTATTTAGTAGTAGCTGACATTTGGCTCATACATAAAATGTTCCAGGCAGGCATCTCACTGAGAACCGTTATTGGGTTTAGTGCTCTTGCAGTTCTCCAAGGAATGCGCACTGTTGTCATTCAGAAATGAACAACAGGAGACTTAGAGAAATTACATAATTGCTGTGAAGGCATCCAGCTACTGGATGCCAAAGGCAGATGCCAGTTCAGTCATAATGACTAGAGCTCTGCATCATTTTCCATAGAATGAATGTCACAGCTGGGAATATTTCATGATACCCTGAGCAACTAAACCATTTGCTCTCAACAGCAGGGACTGAAATAAATATAAAGTCAGTAAGAGGAACTTTAGGAAAGTGCAGCAAGTGTTTGGGATTGAACACACACAATGTTTTAAAATAAAGACCCTTGCTCTTCTCGTGTGTATCTCTGTGTATGTGTGCTTACATGTTCATGCCCATACATGCATGGGGTACCTGTGGAGACCAGAATACAGGGTTGTATCCCTAGAGCAAGTGCTCTTATCTCTCCACTATCTCTCTAGCTCAATGTTTTCTTTGTTTCTTTCTTTCCTTCTTTTTTTCTTCCTTTCTTTCTTGCTTGCTTGCTTGCTTTCTTGCTTTCTTTGTGTTCCTATCTATAATTTATACCTGAATATTTTACAGTTCCCCTCATAACCCCTCGGGTCTAGTTATTGAAGTTGGTCTTCCCAAGAAGATGACCAACCAACTTCAGAAATGTAGTAGATGGACAAGGCCAATGAACGTATTCCCTAATTTAGCTAATTGTTTACATTTGAACAGAGTCAGAGTCAAAACTGTTCCAAAAATTATGACTTCATACTGTCTTCAATAGCTCCTTTAGACCCCATGGCCTCTGATATTATGATTAACTTGTGTTTGTAAAACACAACAAGAATGAAATAGTTTAAATTTTGTATGTTTTCCTTTCAAGAATTCAAAATAAGACTTCTACTCTTCCACTGAACTCTCTGAGCTCCGCCTACTGTTTGGCTGTGGTTCTCTGTATGCATTGAGATAGCAGGAGGGGTCAAGGACTCCACAAGAGGACCTACAGACTAAACTAACCTGGGTCCATGGGGGCTCACAGAGACCAAACTACCAAGCAAAGAGCATGCTGGGACTGGACCTAGGCCCCATACACATATGTAGCAGATGTGCAGCTTGGTCTTCATGTGGGAACCCTAACAATTGGAGTGGGGGCTGTCTCTGACTCTGTGACCTACCTTTGGACCAGAGGGTGCACGTAGTCCTGCTACAGCTTGATGTGCCAGGGAGGGTTGGTGCTCATGGGAAGTGGGGAGGGGACTGGGAGGAGAAGGGGGGAGGGCTGCAATCAGGCTGTAAGGTTATTAAATAAATAATGAAAAATGGCTTAGAAGCTGAACTTTGGGAAGATAGTGGTGTTGTGGTGGTTCATGCCTATAATCCCAGTACTCAGCAAATTGAGTCAAATTGGTTACAGATTCCAGGCCAGCCTGGGATACATAGTGAGACTGTATCAAAAACAGAAGAAAGAAGGAGATGGAAGAAGGAGGAGGAAGAGAGGAAAGAAGAGCAGGCAAAAAAGCAATAGTGGTTGTACAAGTTTACATTCCCACCAGCAATGGAGGAGGGTTCCTCTTTCTCCACATCCTCTCCAGCATGTGTTGTTACTTCAGTTTTTGATCTTAGCCATTCTGATGGGTGTAAGGTGAAATCTCAGGGTCGTTTTGATTTGCATTTCCCTGATAACTAAGGACACTGAGCATTTCTTTAAGTGTTTTTCTGCCATTCGATATTCCTCTATTCAGAATTCTCTGTTTAGCTCTGTACCCCATCTTTTTTAATTGGATTACTTGATTTGTTGCTTTTTAATGTCTTGAGTTCTTCATATGTTCTGGATATTAGTCCTCTGTCAGATATAGAGTTGTTGAAGAACCTTTCCCAGTCTGTGAGCAGTCGTTTTGTTCTGATGACAGTGTCCTTTGCTTTACAGAAGCTTTTCCATTTCATAAGGTCCCATTTATGGATTGTTGCTCTTAGAGCCTGTGCTCTTGGTGTTCTGTTCAGGAAGTTGTCTCCTGTGTCAATGAGTTCTAGGCTCTTATCCACTTTTTCTTCTACCAGATTTAGTGTGTCTGGTTTTATGTTGAGGTCTTTGATCCACTTGGACTTGAGTTTTGTACAGGGTGATAAATATGGATCTACTTGCATTTTTCTACATGTAGATATCCAGTTAGACCAGCATCATTAGAGAAGATCATCCTGAGTGAGGTATCCCAGAAGGAGAAGGACACACATGGTATATACTCACTTGTAAGTGGATATTAGACATATAATAATATCTGTATTATAATACAGATAATAATAATATCTGTATTAATAATAAAGATATTAATCTGTATTAATAATATCTGTATTATAGGATAAACATACTAAAATCTGTACACTTAAAGAAGCTAAGCAAGAATGAGGACCCTGGGTAAGGTGATCAATCCTCACTCAGAAAGGCAAATGGGATGGATATCGGAAGAGGGAGAAAACAAGGAACAGGACAGGAGCCTACCAGAGGGGGCCTCTGAAAGACTCTACCCAGCAGGGTATCGAAGACTTATAGCCAAACTTTGGGCAGAGTGCAGGGAATATTATGAAAGAAGGGGGAGATAGAAAGACCTGGAGGGGACAGGAACTCCACAAGTAGAGCAACAGAACCAAAAAATCTGGGCCCAGGGATCTTTTCTGAGACTGATACTCCAACCAAGGACCCTACATGGAGATAACCTAGAACCCCTGCACAGATGTAGCCTATCAAGTGAGCTAATAAGAGGAACAGGGACTGTCTCTGACATGAACCCAGTGGCTGGCTAACTTTGATCACCTCCCCCTGAGAGGGGAGCAGCCTTACCAGGACACAGAGGAAGGCAATGCATACAGTACTGATGAGACCTGATAGGCTATGGTGAGATGGAAGGGAAAGAACACCTCCCCTATCAGTGGACATGGAGAGGGTCATGGGATGAGATGAAGGAGGGAGGGTGGAGTTCGGAGGGAATGAGGGAGGAGTTTACAGCTGGGATACAAAGTGAATAAACTGTAATTAATATAAAAAAAGAAAAAAGAATAGTGTTTGAAAATGATATTTTCTATGGCAACATATCACTAAAAATTTTCAACTCAGATTTTAAGAAGCAGATAGAAGTATATTACCATGTTTTTAAAATGTTCTTTTCTATGTAACTCACAGGAGTGAAAAGAAGCCCTTATCTAACAATTCTGATTTGTAGATAATCTACATAGTAGCTGTTTTTACAACGAGTCTATCTTATGCTGTGTATATTTTTACTAAGAGGCTACTATTTCATGTTTTATTGATTTCATATTTATTTATTTGACGTTGAACAAGAAGGCTGCAATAGGTTATTCTAACCACAAAACTGAGCTTTCAATAATTTATTTTCTAAATTTTCTAAGTGACTGAAGTTTAATTTCATATCCTGCTTGCCTTCTTACAAGTGGTCAGCAAACAAACCCACAGTTTTCCATACTAAGAAATTTATACTTCATTATTTAAAACACTAGCAATTATTCCAATCTTATCTTCATGAGAGTTATTTAGAATATATTAATTTATATATAAAATACAAATCAGAAAAATAACATTGTAAGACAGTATTAAACGTTCTATAGATGTAAGTAGTTGATATATATGTATATATCACTTTGTAAATAGCCCTTTGGCATTTTACAAACACTTAGGCCAATGTTTATTATAACCCTTTCTGAGGTCAACGTGTTATTTCACACCTATGATACCATCACTTGGAGGCAGGAGGGTCACGAGTTCAAGATCATTATTGGAGAAGTAATGAGTCTGAAACCATCCTGGGCCACAAGAAGCCATGTATCCAAAAATACAAAAAGAAAAAAAACACAAGTTTTTCTTCAACAGTTTGGGTAAGAAAAAAGTGAGGGAAATCTGGTTTGAAAAACATAGCACAGGGGGGGGCGGAGCCAAGATGGCGACTAGCACACACAGTTTCCGAGCTGTGGAAGAGAGAAAGTTCTGAGCTGATGTGTGGAAGAACTTCTGAAGCCAGGGAAACAACGGAGAGACTTTCTAAACAACAGGGAACATCGCAGGAGGTGAAAACCTTGGTCTCGGGTCACCCACGGACTTGATTGGGGAAGGTGAGAAACGATCCTTTGATCTCTCGGCACTCCCCTCCCCCAGACCTCCCTCCTCCTCGGCACAGGCACAGCCGACTCGCCTTCCTCAGCGCAGACCTAACTGCCTGGGGCCTGCAGCCACTGAGGCGGAGCCCCAAGCCCTTTATCGGCAAAGGCCAGCAGTACTGTGTCTCGGAGCCCCAGATTCGCGCGGCGGCTGCACCATCCTCCCAGGGCCCGAGTCTGCTAGACGCCATACTAGCTCCGCAGGTTCGCGATCACTGACGGTACGGCCCGCCCAATCCCACAGTGACAGAGAATACGCTATATACTCACCAAAACCAGACAAAAACGCCATACAAGCTAGACACACCAGGCGCTGGGCCTCCGAGGCTTGGAGAGCACAGTGGAGAGACCCCAGGACTTCCCAGAAAGCATCTGGACTAGCAACCCAGTCTCCAGTTACAGCGGGACTTTCTAACCTGGCGGCGGAGCAGCACTGAGCTGGCGGGGCACATCAGCCCTCCAGTTTAAGACTAACCAGGGCCAAACCAGAGAACAGAAAGGCTGATTACCCCGATTCCCACTGACGTGACCACCCTGAAATCTCCAGCTGCAGCAAGACCTCATAACCTGGCAGTGACAGCAGCACGGAACTCGCGGAGCACATCAAAGAAGCAGGGCCAAACCAGAGAACAGAGAGCCCAGATACGCCAATCTCTGCCAAGTGTCCTGCCTGTAAGTGAGTGCACCCTTGAGAATCTGCAGCTCCACTGATCCTGGGTTCTGCTAAAACAGAAGCCAGGCATCGAACCCCCTCCCACCCATATACCCACTTTGGGAAACAGAGGGGCACTTGGAACATTGAAGTTCCTGCTCTGTGGGTCTAATTGAGGAGTTAAGGCAGTTAATGCCAGAAATTGCGCTGCGATCATCACTAGCGCCTGCGACATATACATTGCAGAGCCCCTCCCACACACTCAAGGGTTCAACATTAGCCATCACTCTGTCCCTCGAGACACACACCCACACCCACTTACACACACACACACATATACACACACACGCACGCACGCTTGCATTTGCCTCTGTTTGCGCCTGCGTACTTTCCTCCCACAGGTACAGCTAGTCCTCAGCATACGCTAAGGACACGGGACCTCTCTCAACTTCCTGAAGAATTCTCCAGACTCGAGAGAGAGACAGTACCAGTCTGATTGGCAGAATCCAAAAACAAACAGGGAA
Organism: Psammomys obesus; assembly: GCF_907164565.1. Taxonomy (NCBI): domain Eukaryota; kingdom Metazoa; phylum Chordata; class Mammalia; order Rodentia; family Muridae; genus Psammomys; species Psammomys obesus. Next base: position 6,248,593 of record NW_026596147.1, read on the forward strand.
GGTCTCAGACAAGCCAATGGCCAGGGGTAGGCGAAAGAACACTTCCAACATAAATCAGGACATCATGACTTCACCAGCAAACCCCAAAACCGATGGATACTCCAATTCATCAGAAGCACAGGAAAATGACCTTAAAGCCATGCTTGCTCAATTATTTGAGGCTTATAAGGAGGAAATGAACAAATCTTTCAAAGAGTTGGCCAGTCAATTGGAGATAAAGAAAGAAGAAATAGACAAAACCCTTAAAGAAACACAGGCAAACATAGCCAAACAAATAGAGGCACAAGTAGAGAAAAAATTAGTGGCATACAAAAAGGAAATGAACAAGGAAATAGAGTCCATCGTAGAGAGACAGGAATCCAAATTCAAACACATAAAAGAAATGGTGCAAGGCATGAAAACAGAATTAGAATCAATAAAGAAAACACAAAATGAGAAAACTCTTGAGCTGGAGAACTTGGAGAAAAGATCAGGAACCACAAAAGTAAGCATCACCAACAGAATACAAGAGATGGAAGAGAGAATTTCTGGAGCTGAAGACACACTTGCAGAAATTGATACTTCTCTCAAAGAAAAAGTAAAATCAGAAAAATTCCAATCACAAAATATCCAAGAAATCAAGGATGCTATGAAAAGACAAAATCTAAGAATAATAGGAATTGATGAAAAAGAAGACTCCAGGCTCCAAGGTCCAGAAAATATTTTCAAAAAAATCATAGAAGAAAATTTTCCCAACTTAAAGAAAGAGATGTCCATAAATATACAAGAGGCCTACAGAACACCAAATAGACTAGACCAGAAAAGAAACACATCACGTCACATCATAGTCAAAACACTAAATCTACAGAACAAAGAAAAGATATTAAAAGCAGCAAGGGAAAAAGGCCAAGTAACATATGAAGGTAGACCTATCAGAATCACACCAGACTTCTCATCAGAAACTATGAAAGCCAGAAGGGCCTGGGCAAGCATCATGGAGACTCTAAGAGATCACAAATGTCAACCGAGACTACTATACCCTGCAAAGCTTTCAATCAACATAGATGGAGAAAACAAAATATTCCATGACAAAACTAAATTTACGCAATATCTATACAGCAAACCAACCCTACAGAAGATACTAGAAGGAAAACTCCAATCCAACGAAAACGAATTCACCCAAGAAAACAGGGCATACAGATAACATCCCAACAAAAATGAAAAGAAAACAAGCAATGAAACAAGGTAAGATCATCGACTCCATTACAAAAGGAACTAACATGCATTGGTCAATATTATCTATCAATATTAATGGACTCAACTCACCAATAAAAAGATACAGGCTAACAGAATGGTTACGGAAACAGGACCCAACATTCTGTTGCATCCAAGAAACACACCTATGCAACAAAGATAAACACTACCTCAGAGTAAAGGGCTGGAAAAATGTTTTTCAAGCAAATGGTTCCAGAAAACAAGCTGGAGTAGCCATCCTAATATCTAATAAAATAGACTTTCAACCCAAGTTAATAAAAAAAGATAAGGAGGGCCACTATATTCTCATCAAAGGAAAAATCCAACAAGAGGACATCACAATTTTGAATATCTATGCCCCAAATACAAGAGCACCTACATTCGTAAATGAAACAATATTAAAGCTTAAATCATACATTGATCCTAATACCTTAATAGTAGGAGACTTCAACACCCCACTCTCATCAAGGGACAGATCAACCAGACAGACACCAAATAGGGAAATAAAAGCACTCACAGAATCCCTAAATCAAATGGACCTAATAGATGTCTACAGATCTTTTCACCCAAACTCAAAAGAGTACACCTTCTTTTCAGCACCACATGGAACCTTCTCCAAAATAGACCATATAGTTGGTCACAAAGCCAGCCTCAACAGATACAAAAGGATTGAAATAATCCCTTGTATACTATCTGACCACCATGGACTAAAGCTGGACATCAACAACAACAGAAACAACAAAAAGCCGACACGCACATGGAAACTGAACAACTTACTACTCAATGACAGCTGGGTCAAGGAAGAAATAAAGAAAGAAATTAAAGACTTTCTAGAATTCAATGAAAATGAAGGCACAACATACCCAAATTTATGGGACACATTGAAAGCAGTGCTCAGAGGAAAATTTATAGCACTAAGTGCCTACAAGAAGAAATCTGTAACATCACATACAAACAACTTAATGGCCCAACTGAAAAACCTAGAAAAAAAAGAAGCAGATACACCCAAGAGGAGCAGACGGCTGGAAATAATCAAACTAAGGGCAGAAATCAATCAATTAGAAACAAATAAAATTATCCAAAGAATCAATGAAACAAAAAGCTGGTTCTTTGAGAAAATCAACAAGATAGACAAACCGTTAGCCAAACTAACTAAAAAGCAGAGAGAAACCATACAAATCAGCAAAATCAGACAGGAAAATGGGGACATAACTACAGACACTGAGGAAATCCAAACGATTATTAGGTCATACTACAAAATCCTATATGGCACAAAATTTGAAAATCTAAATGAAATGGATAACTTTCTTGACAGATTCCATCTACCAAAATTAAGTCAAGATCAGGTAGAAAGACTGAATAGTCCTATATCTCCCAAGGAAATAGAAGCAGTCATTAACAGTCTCCCCTCCAAAAAAAGCCCTGGACCAGATGGCTTCAGCGCAGAATTCTACAAGACCTTCAAAGAAGTACTAACACCAATTCTCCTCAAACTATTCCATAAAATAGAAACAGAAGGAACACTACCAAACTCATTCTATGAAGCCACAGTCACTTTGATACCTAAACCACACAAAGATCCAACCAAAAAAGAGAACTTCAGACCTATCTCTCTTATGAACATTGATGCAAAAATACTCAATAAAATACTTGCAAACCGAATCCAAGAACACATCAAAGATATCATCCACCATGACCAAGTAGGCTTCATCCCAGGAATGCAAGGGTGGTTCAACATACGGAAATCCATCAATGTAATCCACCACATAAACAAAATGAAGGAGAAAAACCACATGATCATCTCCTTAGATGCTGAAAAAGCATTTGACAAAGTCCAACACCCATTTATGTTTAAAGTCTTGGAGAGATCAGGGATACAAGGCACATACCTAAAGATAGTAAAGGCAATATACAGCAAGCCTATAGCCAACATCAAACTCAATGGAGAGAAACTTAAAGCAATCCCACTGAAATCAGGGACAAGACAAGGCTGCCCACTCTCTCCATATCTCTTTAACATTGTACTTGAAGTCCTAGCCAGAGCAATAAGACAACTAAAGGAGATCAAGGGGATACAAATCGGAAAGGAAGAGGTCAAAGTGTCACTATTTGCAGATGATATGATAGTATACATGAGCGACCCCAAAGATTCAACCAGAGAACTTCTTCAGCTGATAAACACCTTCAGCAAAGTGGCAGGATACAAAATCAACTCAAAAAAATCAGAAGCCCTCTTGTATACCAAAGACAAAAAGGCTGAGAAAGAAATTAGGGAAACAACACCCTTCACAATAGCCACTAATAACATAAAGTACCTTGGTGTGACTCTAACCAAGCAAGTGAAAGACCTGTTTGAGAAAAACTTCAAGTCTTTGAAGAAAGAAATTGAAGAAGATCTCAGAAGATGGAAAGATCTCCCGTGCTCATGGATTGGTAGGATTAACATTGTGAAAATGGCCATCCTGCCAAAAGCAATTTACAGATTCAATGCAATTCCCATCAAAATACCAACTCAATTCTTTACAGACCTTGAAAAAAAGATTCTCAGCTTCATATGGAGAAACAAAAAACCCAGAATCTCCAAAACAATCCTGTACAACAACAGAGCATCTGGAGGTATCTCCATTCCCGATCTCAAGCTGTACTACAAGGCAACAGTAATAAAAACTGCATGGTATTGGCATAGAAACAGAAAGGAGGATCAATGGAATCGCATAGAAGACCCAGAAATAAACCCACACACCTATGAATACTCAATATTTGACAAAGAAGCCAAATCCATTCAATGGAAAAAAGACAGCATCTTCAACAAATGGTGCTGGACCAACTGGATGTCTACATGCAGAAAAATGAAAATAGACCCATATTTATCACCCTGCACAAAACTAAAGTCCAAGTGGATCAAGGACCTCAACATAAAACCAGATACTCTAAATCAGCTGGAAAAAAAAGTGGGAAACAGCCTAGAACTCATTGGCACAGGAGACAACTTCCTGAACAGAACACCAACAGCACAGGCTCTAAGAGCAACAATCAATAAATGGGACCTCATGAAACTGAAAAGCTTCTGTAAAGCAAAAGACACTGTCATCAAAACAAATAGACAGCCTACAGATTGGGAAAGAATCTTCACCAACCCTTTATCTGACAGAGGGCTAATATCAAGTATATATAAAGAACTAAAGAAGCAGAAAAGCAACAAACCAAGTAATCCACTTAAAAAATGGGGAACAGAGCTAAACAGAGAATTCTCGAAAGAGGAACATCGAATGGCAGAGAAACACTTAAAGAAATGCTCAACCTCATTAGCCATTAGGGAAATGCAAATCAAAACGACCCTGAGATATCACCTTACACCCATCAGAATGGCCAAGATGAAAAACTCAAGTGATAGCACATGCTGGAGAGGTTGTGGAGAAAAGGGAACCCTCCTCCATTGCTGGTGGGAATGTAAACTGGTTCAACCACTCTGGAAGTCAATCTGGCGCTTTCTCAGACAACTAGGAGTAGTGCTACCTCAAGACCCAGCTATACCACTCCTAGGTATATACCCAAAATTTGCTCAAGTACACAACAAGGACATTTGTTCAACCATGTTCGTAGCAGCTTTATTTGTAATAGCCAGAACTTGGAAACAACCCAGATGTCCATCAACGGAGGAATGGATACAGAAACTGTGGTATTTTTACACAATGGAATACTACTCAGCAATCAAAAAGGAAGAAATCATGAAATTTGCAGGCAAGTGGTGGGATCTAGAAAAGATCATTCTGAGTGAAGTATCCCAGAAGGAGAAAGACAAACTTGGTATATACTCGCTTATATAGACCTACAAGACATGATAAACATAATGAAATCTACACACCTAAAGAAGATAATCAAGAAAGTGGACACAGGCGAAGGTGATTAATCCTCATTTGAAAGACAAATGGGATGTGCATTGAACTTATGACAGGAGTCTACCACAAAAGGCATCTGAAAGACTCTACCTAGCAGTGTTTCAAAGCAGACACTAAGACTCATAACCAAACCCTCAGCAGAGTGCAGGGAATCATATGAAAGAAGGGAAGTTAGTATGATATGGAAAGGATAGGAGCTCTACAAGGACCAAATATATCTGGGCACAGGGTCTTTTCTGAGACTGAAACTCAACCAAGGACCATCTATGGATATAACCTAGAACTTCTGCTCTGATGTGGCTTGTGGTAGCTCAGTAACCAAGTAGTTTTCCAAAGTAAGGGGGACACGGACTATTTCTAACAGGATCTCAAGGGCAGGCTGTTTGACACCTCCCCCCAGGGGAGGAGCAGTCTGTTAGGCCACAGAGGAGGACTTTGCAGCCAGCCCTGAAGATACCTGATAAAACAGGGACAGATGAAAAGGGAGGAGGTCCTCCCATATCAGGGGACTTGGAAAGGGGCAGGGAGGAGACCAGGGAGGGAGTGTGGGGTTGGGGAGGGAATGAGGGAGCGGGATACAGCTGGGACACAGAGTTAACAAAATGTAACTAAAAAGAAAAAAGAAAAAATAAAAAAAAAAAAAAAAAAAAAAAAACCCTTAAAAAAAGGTAAAAAAAAAAAAAAAAAAGAAAAACATAGCACATACAGTGTATATATTCTAAAAATATAGTTGTATACTAAACATTAAAATGGCATAATTTTGCCTAATTAAAGAAATTCCATAATTATTTTTTTAGGAAAACTAATTAGAAATGCAATTTATATATTTTGTCTTATGAGTTTGAAATTAGGAATGTTTGGTGAAAGATGAAGGCAGAATCACCTTATCACAACAGATGGCCATGAATGGTTTCACAGTCAAGTTCACCATAGTACTGCCTTGTGAATCATCCTTGCTGTCTGGAGTAAATTTGGTCCTTGCTTTTAGTTACTTGAGCACATCCTTTCACAGACATTTTTAATTGGCAGACAGTTTTTCTACATAAATATGAGGACATAATGTAATGCTTTGATAATTATATATACATATATATGTTAGTGAGATATTCACCATGAAGAAAAAATTAAATTAAGATAAGAATTGCTATCTTGTTTACCCTGAATTACATCCTTGGTCTGAAATATTTAATATCTCTCTCTCTCTCTCTCTCTCTCTCTCTCTCTCTCTCACACACACACACACACACACTTACTTAATATGTATTGAACATTGCAGCAATTTCCACACAGTTTCTGCCTTCTAATACATTTAGTCTCACATTCCCAAACTGAACAATTTTGACTCTATAACTCACATTTATTCTGGTAGAACTGCCTTTCTTGTCTTCTATAATTCTTCTTTTATTACCGTCTTGACACGTTACTCATCTTCATCATCTCCTGGTTTCCTCCTAATTCATTTTAAGTTCCTGAGTAATAAGACTTCCACCACTTCATGGAGAGGCCTCTGCAGCCTCCCAGCCCTGATCATTCCATGTTTTGAATGGTTTCAAGTGAGACTTTCAGCACTGGATTCTTGATATGAATCTATGAATCTAGCTCCATATGAATCTACCTTGGATTTGTTTAGACAATAAGCTGGTCTTGGGGATAGGAAGGTGGCTCAGCTGTTAAGACTACTTCCTGTTCTTCCAGTGGACAGGAGGTAAAGTAAGATCCCTCTACCCATATCCCACAGCTTATAACTGCTAGTAACTCTAGCTCCAGGAGACCTGACACTTTCTTCTGGCCTCAGAAAGTACCCATATACGTGTGTTGTACACACACACACACATGTACACACCATACAGAAATAAAAATAAATTTTAAAGATCTGGTCTTGAGCTTGCCAAAAAAAAAAAAAAAAAAAGTAATTCCTATTTCCCTCTATGTGTTGGTTATTTGCTCGGCTCTCTAAACCTGCTGGGTAGTTTTATTACAATTCAAAACTTAGGATCTCCCCAATTTATTCTCTTGCTTTGAAGCATGAGCGCTTGTTTAGTCACCCCCTGCACCAGGCTTCATTTATCTTCGTCTAAATTAGGGCGGCATCCTAACTGCTTTCTTCATGGTTCCAACCTCCTTCACCGTCCAGTATGAAACCATTTGTTGAATGATCATTGAGTAAATGAGTGGATTCTTACAGTTACAAAAATAATGGTAAACCGTCAAGGTGAGCTGCTGTTGGACTCTTATGTAGTATTGATCTCACAAAGCTCACATTTCTAACCCTAAATATCAAACCTTGGCTAGACTAGATAAGTTTAACACTGGGAGTTCCTGGGGGTCGGGGGGAGTAAAATTGGTTTAGTTGCTTCTTTTTTTTTTCTTTTTCTTTTCTTTTCTTTTTATATTAATTACAGTTTATTCACTTTGTATCCCAGCTGTAGTCCCCTCCCTCCTTCCCTCCCAATACCACCCTCCCTCTCTCATCTCCTCCTATGCCCCTATCCAAGTCCACGGATAAGGGAGGTCCTCCTCCCCTTCCATCTGATTATAGTTTATCCAGTCTCATCAGAACTGGTTGCATTGTCCTCTATGGCCTGGCAAGGCTGCTCCCCCATCCAGGGGAGGCGGTCAAAGAGCCTGCCACTGAGTTCATGTCAGAGATAGACCCTGTTCCCATTACTAGGGAACCCACTTGGATACTAGCTGCCATGGGCTACATTTTAAACTCAGTGTTTCACAAAATGCAAAAAAAAAAAAAAAGATTGTCAATATTGATTGAATCTCTCATTTGAAATGGAAGAGATTCAACATTCCTGTGCAGAAGTGAGGAATGGAACAGCTCCTGAGAACAACCACCATGATTTTCTCATCAGAAGACCACTGCTAACACTAATCAACCAGTGAGAGGTTTTTTTTCCAGTTGTGCCTGGGGCATCCCACATGACTCTGCATGGGATCAGCCGCTGCTTGCATGTGCCCACTGTCTGTGGAACACTGTCGGTTGTACACCACTATCCCAGCTTCCCGTCTCCCTTGGTCTGGAATGGGCAGCCCTGCATCCTCTCAGCACTCTGCCAATGACAGGCCTGCAGGCTCCTGTTAGCTCCTGAAGCTCTAAAGGCATCTTCCCAGTTGAAACAGGAGCAAAATAGAATCCCCCCCACACCCAAAGCAGAACATTTTTTGCATGTGTATGCGTGTGCAGCTCGATTAAACATCCCCTAGGCAAGAGTGGTTCGTATATATGATGGTTAAATATATCACGTAAAATGCTGTGAGATTGTACAGGCCTAATAACTTTTAGATTTATGCTCCCTACAATTTTTTTTTTAATTTCACAATGCTTTGCTCTACAGTGAAGCTCAGAGTATCCCAGTAACATTCTCTTTGCCTTTCCTGAAGACTTGGACCTCACCCCATGCTGACCTGACACTTCTCACACAACTCTCCATTTTCTTTCCACTACATTTTTGTTCTTTGCCCATGGAGAAAGACAAAGTCATAAAGCTGTGGTGTACTATGCTGCCAGAATTGTTATAAGTTTTTGCTCGTTTAGTCTCTTTACATTTATTTTGCCACTAACTTACTTCAAGAAATACTGTCTTTGAAATGCCAAGAAATGATTTCTTCCCTGCCAAGTTTTCTATTATCAATCAGGCAGATAAGATTGTCTTAAATTCTTCATGCATTCAGTTAACTGGATTGCTTTACAAAAAACATAAATCTTAACATATCTATGGCTTAACATATAAGGAAACTTTGTAAGACATGATACAAATAGATGCATTAATAGAACCTTGACTACTTTGTTCTATTTTTAGGCATAAATAACATATTAGTAAAAAAAAAAATCAGCAAAATAATAAGAAAAGGTATTTACCCAAGAGCCATTGTACTATCAGCTCATCTAGACAGGATGCTAGCTCTAACCTCAAGTCATTATATCTCCAGCTTTTGAAATTCTAGAGTAACTGGCTCTCACATAAGGACATTCATGTTCTCTGGCTTGTTTACTCGTGGCTATGTGGAGAAGGGTTCCGGACATATTTCTCTCAGCCTTCCACACTTCCAGCAGCTACAGAAGACGAAGGCTTCCCCAATGGTTCAATAACGCAGGGTAGTTTGGACATTGTGTGGGAACTCCTTGAATTATTGAAGAACCGCCGTATGGCAAATTGTCCCCCGCTATATAAGCAGTGTTTGCACAGACCAGCAGCACGGCGCTGCTAGGAGAAGCTGAGAACAGTGTCCTAACACTATGCAGCTAGTTCCCAGTGATGGAAGCCATGCTCTCGGCAGCATCTTCACAGAAGAGTTGGATTTTTTGCTTCTGGGCAGGTGCTGGGCCTAAGAGAGGGCAATGGGCCTAAGGGACCACCCTGTAGGGGTCACATAACACCACACAATAGTTGAGCAAAGGAATGATAAAGTGAAATGGGAGGAAAGGGGTTTCCTCCCCTTTCCTCAAATTTCCTCAAAATTTAGGGGTTATCTGTTCAGAGAAAATTATGCGACTCTGCAGCCATGGCACATGAGACATAAGATACTGTTCTGTGAGCTGAATTATACCTGTGTTTCAAAACTTACAGTAACTTTGATAATTTCCATTCTTTAAAGCTTTATCTTATCAGTCTATAGAGGTTAAACTCCATACAATCCCTCAGGTACCTTTTTTTCTGGGATCTTTCCTTTTTCCAAGTTTCCCTCTTCTAGTTTCGTATAATTATTTGAGGTACTAAGGCCCACTCTTTCATCACTGCCAGAACCTGCCCTTGGCACACAAAAATTAGCTTTTGATGTTGGTGTCCTTGATGAAATGAAAACATAACATTGCTGGCATTTCCTTTCCTTTCCTCTGATCTGCGTTTCCAGCCCACAGAGGTCAGTGCAGCTGGCACCCTGTTCCAGCCGTGAAGGCCACTTCAAGATACAATCCACGCTCTGTGTGAGGGCTTTCACACAACCATCATCAACTCCTGCCTTAGCCACAACTACGCTGGTACTCTGATCACACTGATAATAAACTTGTTCAGTCTTGAATCTGCTAAATGTTCTTATGGACACCACTTTGTCTAAATCTGAGAGGTAGCATCTAATGAAGACTCCATCAATGCAAAAGATGTCTCCGTTTTAAGGCCCCTTAACACATTCCATTAAAAAAAAAATCACCATGGACTCCTCACACTTACCCATCTGCAGTGCATGATATCACTGTGCCTAGCACAAAGATTTTAGACGGGTTCTCTCTCTCCCCCTTTCTCTCTCAGCTAATGGTCCATCTTCATAAAAGAGTAATTATGGCTATACCTGTTCACTGGGACTTTAAACCTAACTAGTCTAATATACTACCCCTAACTGAGCTTAATGATGAGACTTCTCGTTTACTTTTACTCCGAATGGAGTTTTGTGACAGGAATTTATGACAAAATGTTTTCAATAATAGTATCATTGAAAGAAAATGATGATTTTGGCTAGAAAGTTTTGAAGTTATACATTGGAAAGCTAGCTATATGTTTGTTAAAAGCAAAAAAAAAAAAGCTTATAAATTGCATACATGTTATTCTTCCAAAAGGAAGTTCATGTTACATTGTGATGAAACCAACTGTTACTCAAGTTTCCTGGGGAATGAGGAGGTGGCCTAGTCTTGCTGCATGAGCATGAGTAGCTGAGTTCACATCAGCAGCACAGATGTGAAAGCCAGGTGGAGCTGTGCTGTACTTAAAATCCCAGCACTGGGGAGGCAGAGACACAGGGATCCCTATGGCTTGCTGGCCAGAGAGTTCCAGATTCAGGGAGAGACTGTGCCTCAAAAATGACAGTGGATGTGTGATACATAGTAGCAGTACATAACACTGGCCCATAGACATTACATCAGAGATTGGGAGGGGATTCATAAAAGCCCACCCTTGCTAGGGGAGCCACATTTAACATTACAGGGGAAGAGAAGTCATATTCCTCAGCGGTGTGCCCACTGGTCCATTGCTTTCATTCAAGTGAAACAGCCCACTCATGCTCATTCAGGCAAACCTAATCAAATGCATGGAAAACACACACATACATACACAAACACACACAAACATATACACACACTTTTTTTTTTTTACTATTGAGAAAGATTGTTCAGGTGGCTTTCATTCTATGCTGTCTTATCTGTGCCAGTCATGTTCCTAGTACTGTCTGGGAACATGAATACTAAGATCTACCCACAAGGCAGGCAGCTGGCCAAGTGTTAGGAACCCCAAGATTATTGGGGTTCCCAGATCGAACAATAGATGCCATCCTGACACCACGACCACTGTAACTTGGAACATAAATGTTGTATCATGGCCACTGATTTTAACCATTCACACAGAAAATCTGAAATTGTCCCACAGGCTGAGGCTGTGGACAGCTGTACCTGCCTTTATGTATTATCTTGGGGTAGAAGCAGAGCAGAGTTCATATAGAAGGGAATTATTCAAACATAAGCATTGAATTCAGAAGACACCATACATCCAAAAGAATACCTTCTGAACTTTGAACTTGATAAAATGTGATTTGTTTTAAGACAGAAGAATTTGGTCCATAGAGAGCCCATTGCCCAAATTCACTCTGGATCTTGGGTTTTTGTAAGCACACAACTAAGTCACAGTTTATCATCTAAAATGAAGATATCACTGAACAGCAATAAAAGCACATGCTATAAGGCTTAGATGTTCTCTAGACCCTACTCCTTACTGAGGAGCTATTAACAGTTGATGGCTAATGGGGGAGGAAGAACCTTTCTTCTTTGAGGACGTGATCATCAGAGGTGTCCCATGATCCAGCGGGTGGCCCCACACCCATGCATGTATGGGCAGCACTAAATGGGCAGAGTGGATTATTTTTTAAAAAAGACCTATTGAGGAAATATGGAGGAAGCTTGAGGGAGTTATGGGGGTAGATATGAGAATTGGGAAGCATATATGGATTGCAGATATGTCCCTGGCTCACCAGATGATCATTATTCTCTTCCCTCTTCTTCAAGCAGTTGCTAGACTGGCAGGCAGTGGTCTCCAGGCCCCCTTCATTCTTTGGTAGTCTGTGATTTTCTAGTCGTGCTGATGCTTGCTGCAGCAGTAGGGTGCCATTGCTGGGATGACTGTGTGTTTTGTTCCCTTAATGGGGACCTCAGCAGCAGTCCTGTTTGGCATCATCTGGGCTATGTCAGCACAATGAAGCTGATTGGCTGAGTCTCAAAAGCAGACCCTAGAGAGAGATTGATTCTGACAGGGAAATAATTAAAGGGGGAAATTGGTGCCTTGCATGGTAAGACATCTGCACACTTGCGATGTTCTTGGTCAGGACTTCGGTATAAAACGGGCTTTAATGAGTATGGACAGAAATGCCCTAGGTTAAGGCCATTCCTGAAATTTAAGAAAAAAGAAATAAAAAAGAACAGACATGTGCAGATTATACATAAACAAGCAAAATATGTTTTAATTTTTGAATGACTGGTTCCTTAAAATTTTTATATTTGGAGCCAAGTAATTTGTTGGAAAATTAGTCAGGCTTTAATTTTAATGTTATGCAAATATACCAGCAGCCTGAAGCAGTTGGCATGGGTTCCTCCCACTTTCTCCAACACCTCCTGCCAACATTTGCTTCTGCACTGGCCCTTTTGCTCTGTTCTTTCTCATATTTTCTACTTTAGTATGTACCCATGCTTTTTCTTAGCCATTTAAAACTATGCACATTCCGTGATTCTACCAAGCTTGACTTGACAGCCACAAATGTGGTGCCAAGAGAATCCGGTCTCTCGGCATCAGAGAGAACATGGAAGACTTCTGAACATCAGCCCTGTCAGTGGATGCATGCCAACATCAAACTCAGCCTCTGGCACCTCACCCTCCATGTGGTAGAGGCCTGCTGCCTCTGGTGTGTTCCGACCTGTCCATCCAGATTCAAACAAGCTCACCTTGGCGACATCAGCCGCCATCATCTGAAGTCAGAGCAGCACCAGAAAGCCACGGCCTAGGGACAGCAGCTTCTCACTGCATTTCCCTTCCTCATGATGCACAGAAGTCTTAGTCCCTTCTAATCCGCGAATCCTGACCCTTTTGTTCCTGTCCTTCCGCATCCATCATCCTTCCCATATTCAAGACTGTCATATCCTCGGCTCTGCACTTAGGCTTGGCAGCCAGCCCCACACTTGATCGTGGTCCTGAGGCCAGGAAACGATGTGTGTTATTAGCTCTAAATATCAACGTGTCAGCGTATCTGTGCCAGAAAGGAACGCGGTCAAGATTCCCCTCATTCTTGCTTTTGGATGCTGTAGTTGTTCTTTTACATGACAAAGCCCTCCTCTCTCTTTCTTCTTTTAAATCCTGGCAAGCTGTAAGTAGTTTAAAAATTAACCAGGAGGTAGGAAATCCTGGGAGCAAACAGGAAGAAGTCCTGAAACTGATGCCACAGGGAGTTTGCGTTGTGAGAAAGCAACGTGGCATACCGTGCAAGGGAGACTTACTGCAGGATCCCCTGCCTCTACACACGCACAGTTCACAGAGGTGCTTCCGGAAGACTGGAGGTTTTTTCCTGGTTAGATCCATTTGTGCCCAAGGTTATTAGCTGCCCATCCTCATTCTGTTTTAAATGAATGTTGTCTGCCTTCCTAAAACACTAAACTGCCAAGTTGCCATCGGATTCCAGCCCCACAGGCCTGAATATTCATGCATGCCCCAACCACACTACACTCGCTTAGACTGCCTTGCTTCTGAGTACCTGATGGTGAGAGCTAAGCTTCTGGCATCAGAAGGGAAGATGAGTGAATGGAGGATGGAGAAATAAAGCTCACAGTAAATGAATTGCAAGTGATTGCATGCAGGAGACCAAACTGAGAAGGGAATGTGCTTCTACCAGAGTGTACCAGGAGACTCTGAAACAGAAAATCGAGGTCCTAAGAAGCCACTGTCTAAGTGACCTGTCAGTGTCACCTGTGAAGTCACCTGGGACAGATTTCTCCTGCCTGTCCAGAGCTTTTTATGTTCGGAGGGTGGGAATAGCTTGTGATCAGGCGACAGAGAAGGTTGCAAGGAAAGGTGTGGAAGCAGCTGAGACTGGGGCATCTTGCCAGCATAGTGCCCGGCCTTGTGCCCAGGGTGCAGAATTAAAAATGAACACTGAAGCAATTGGAGGAACCTAAAACATAACACTTTCAGCTTTCAGCAGAGAGAGAGAGAAAGAGAGAGAGAGAGAGATAGAGAGAGAGAGAGACACCTACTCTATGCTTTAGCTGCACATTTCGGGAGGGATCCTGGTTCTTTGTCTTTAAACCTAGGCACCTGTTAATTTTTATAAAAAAATAATTCACATTCATGTGTCAATTATAGGGCCATCATAAGCCTCACACTTTACATATGCAGATCATATTTAAACTCTTCACCAGCTACCACTGTTCTACCACAGCGCTCAGATGTTCAAACTATAGATTTCAACAGCAATCATTGAAAAGTCAAGTTTGCATGGAACGGAATTACCTCTGAATGCAGGAAGACAAGTGTCTAAGAAACACATTATTGGGACTGGAGAGGGAGAGAGTTCTGCAGTCAATAGTACTTGCTGGTCTTTGGAGGACCAAGTTCAGTCCCCAGGACCCACACAGGAATGCTAACAGCTGCCTATAAATCCAGCTCTAGGGATCCAGGACACTAAGTGAAACATTACGTCTTATAATAAAATCATAAATATTTGTAATGCCTATTGTCAAGTAAAGTTATTAAATAATTAATACATTCATATTGTGAAATACAAGAACACTGTAGAAATACAAGAATAAAGTAGATTTAAATGTGTCGATATAGGACATTGAACATTAAAAATATTCAGTGAAAAGCAATGTTTAAAATGCAAAGCAATTTTTTTTGTACTTTATACATGTGTGTAATGCGATACACATTACAAAACCCTTGAAAACAGAACATGAAACTGATAGCAGAAGCTTTGGAAAATGGCATATGAGGTGTTTCCTGTCTTTCAGTCTGTATTTTGTAGTAAGAAGGGGCCATCATGTTATCTGGGGGGTTAAAATTAATGTATGTTATCATGTGATCAAAGAAAAACCAGGAGTTCTTTGTTTGTTTGTTTTTACAATGAACAGCATATAAATGAATACAGATTAACCAGTTCTTACCAACTCTCTTAGGAGGTGAATATAAAATAAAATGATACAACGGCATTTAACCTGTAAGTCTCCATGTAGAAAGAGTTTTGAGAAACAAATCTGTTAGGAAGAAATCAGGGCAACCTTTTGGAGGTGTGATTTGCTCGTACCTTCCAAAATTCAGTTTTTTCCTTTGGCATTAACCTAGCGATTACAGTGTTAAGAGTTTGTCCCACAGAGCTGCTGCTGATGCTGCAGCATCTCACATCCACAGATGTCTTCCTGGAGTTCTGTGTGTAGCTGGGATGAGGATGCAGAGGAATGCTCACTCCACAGATGTGCTGCAGAACAGCACGGAGCCAGGAAAATCCTGAGGACCCACAGAACACACTGATAAACCTAAAATAGATGTAGTGCCCTGAGAGGAAGCTTGGGAGGTGGGGACAGAGGGAATATGTTTGCTCAGTATTTCCTGACTTTCTGAAAAAAAAAAAATAATAAAAATAAACCTTAATATCTCAAAAAAAAAAAAAAAATTAACCAGGGTAACCGTAGAGTTCACTAGATGAGACGTTTGCATTGTAGGGAGTCAGCACCAGCTGTCTTCAGCTGTTCCCAAACTCACGCTATATTTCCATTCAATACTACATTTCTTTACTCCTCTCTCCCTGATTCTTCTGCCGCTGGCCCTTGACTAGTCTGGGTGCACATTATAACTGGAATTTTACAGTATTTGTTCTTATGTGACTGACTTAAGTTCCTCAAGATCCATCTATGTTGTAGCACATGTCAGAATTGATTCCCCTTTTGAAGGATGAAAATTCATGTGTGAATAGGCATGTTTATAAATATTCATGTTATTAGTGTATTTACACATTTATGTATATGTATATGCCACCTTAATAGCTGATTCACCTGTCAATGGACCCTGGGTTGCTTCCATTTTTCAGCTATTTTAAATAACATTGCCATGAACATCAGTATACAATCAAAACCTCTCTTTCTTTCTTTTGTTCTTTTTATTCTTTTTTCTTTGAGGCAGGGTTCCTCTGAGTATCCTTGGCTGTCCTGGACTTGCTTCAAAGACCAGTTTGACCTCAGACTCACAGAGATCCACCTGCCTCTGCCTCCCAGAGAAAATCTTTCTTAATTGCATGAAGAGCTTTGGTTAAAAAGAAATGTTGTAGAGCTGTTTGAATAGATATTTCTGATCATGTCTCATCTTTGCCTCTTAAGAATGCATGGCATAGTCCTACACAATAGACAAAATCAAGGTTCACTGCGACTCTCTATTTCCTTTTAGGCTTTGTTCTTCTACAGACACAATTAATTTCTTTTAGCAATTGGATGCTCCAGTTTATGTTACTTCATTAATATTGCCGATACAAAAAATAAGAATAAAATGTTTTATAATTTTTTCAAGTGAGGGTGAGACAGAACATAGATAGACAGATAACATAAAGTTGGGTGGGTAGGGGAGTAGGAAAAATTTGGAAAAGGGAAAATGATCAAAATGTATTGTATGAAAAAAATAAAAAGAGGGGAACCCATCAGTAAAACAAGCTATGGAGTAAATGAAAAAAAAAGAAAGAAAGAAAGAAAGAAAGAAAGAAAGAAAGAAAGAAAGAAAGAAAGAAAGGAAGAGAAGGAAGCAAATAGAGAGAAAGAAAGGTAGGAACTTGTTATCTAAATTCACATAAAAATATAACATAAACGTGGTTCCTAATGGAGCTTTTGGGCAAATATTAAGTCCTCTTACTTTTGCTTCTTGGTTCAAAGTCATACTTGCAGGTAGACTGGTAGTGTTTTAGACTTGGGGACAGCCTGTCTTAACTCCTTAATTTGTAACAAAAATGTCTGGACAGTTACAAGATTTGTTTTGATCTGTCCATCTGTTCAGTATTCAGTCAGCTACCTCTATCACACTGCATCTAACACTGGGAGGTAAAAGGCTGCTTTTGACCTGGCCTCACAGTGCTCCCCAATCTCCTTTCCAGCAAAGGAGAGAAAACAAAGGCAGCAAAGGCATTGAAATGCTACAGGCCAATGAGAAAAATGCTGAAAGGGATATAAAGAAAGAGGGCACGCATACTCAGGGGAGTGTAAGCAGACAGTGAGGCAAGATGCACGCACATCATGGCTGGCAAGCACCTAAGTGAGGTACTGAGGGTCAGTGGGGCAGGGGGCCAGTTAAGCATTTCATCTATCAGGGGGAAATGAAAGATTCCCTGCCAGAGAGTTTCTTGTGGCCAGCTTTCAAGGAAGTGTATGAACTCAGCGGCAGAAATGAGAAAACTGCAGGGAAGCATGTTCTCAGAGAATGAAGGGGTACTTGACAAGGACAAGAGTGGGGGAAGGCCACAGAGTGAGGCCACAGAGTCAGTCCTGGTTTCACCATAGGCTCCTCATCTACAGCCCCTGAATTAGAATGTATTCTGCCTGATTATTAAGAGGAGGCAAGGGAAAAATCTGTGGATGTGAAGTTCTCAGTCTCCAGGACACAGTGAACCTCCTCCATAAGCTTTAACTGTGTCAGCAACCTGTGTATTGCAAAGAACCTTTTCATGTGGGTTGAAGTAAACTGAACAGACTTGCTTCAATAGAACTTGTGTAGGAGGTTGTGCATAAAGGACAATACATCTAGCTAGCTAGCTAGTTAGCTACATATCAGTCCAGAAGAATTGTATGGCCTGATTGGAATAGTGGAAAGCAAGGGTTGAGTACATTAGGAGGCATGCTTGTTATTTTTCACATAGCCGTGACTCAAACACACTAGAAAACAAAGCAGTGGAAGACTGGTTTTGACCTGTGGCTTCTGTGAGTTCAGTCCATTGTCCTTAGCTCCATCAGTTCTGTGCCCATGCCTAGGCCTGTCATCATGGCGGTGGGAAGCTGGAAAAGGAGGCTATTGACCTCTGTGGACCATCTGTAGACAAAGCAAAGAACAAAAAATTAACTAAGGACAAGAACTGGGATACCCTTGAAAGCACACCACCAATGACATACTTCCACATTTAGTTTCCATATTCTGAAGTTTCCAGAACTTCTCAGCTGAAGGACCAAGTATTCAACACATGAGTTTTAGAGGGACTTAGTGACAGGACATAATTTTACATCTGCACAGGTGACATGTGAGCCAAGAAGGCCTCATGATAAGAGGGAGAACTGGGAGAGACTGACTCTGGTGGGAGGAGGGAGAAAATGCGAAGATGAAGGAACACCGAGCACCCTAGGTAGAACCTGAGACACATTGAAAGGTGAAGTATCAATGGAGGTGCTAACTTTGGTTTCCAGTGTTTTATGTCCAAGAGATCAATGAGACCGATGCAGGCTATTTGGTGCACATTGGATTGAATGCTGCAGATGATCAGAACAAGAGGCACAGGGAAACTGCCTCTGCGCCTTCTAACGGTGATGTCACTGCCAAACTTGAATGAATAGATGGTATGGGCAGACACCGATTTTGACACGCTTTATTGGTACTAGAAGCAGGCGGAGGTTAGGAGGGGAGAGGCTCCTGAATGCTATTCTTTTCTCTTAACATCCCTGCCCCTCGTTACATTTTTATGTACAGAGGAAGGTGGGGACAGATCTGTTACAGGTATTTGTCATGAGAAAATAGCTAGAGCACGGTACTGAGAGGAGATCAGAAGTAGAACTAAGTTGGGAAACCTAAGCTAGGAAGGAAAGAGACATAGATATGTCTTACCTTTAAGATTAAAGGAAGCAGCCCAGATGCTGTGAAAACACAGGTGTGGGAAGGGAAGTGTCAGAGACTCCAACTTAGCCTCAGTCTCCTCCTGAGGCTTCACAAGTAGTAGAAATCCTAGTTTCATTCCAAGGTCATGAAAAACATTATGACCAAAAATAACTTAGGGGAGGAAAGGGTCTATTTAAGCTTATACCTCGTTCTGGGGTCCACTTACATTCAACATAATTCAAATACTAGGTCAATGCAGATGACAAAAAATATATATATTCTAATCAAGCCACTACTGATCAATCAGGGTCACAGAATAGACTCAGGAGCTGAACTGTGACCCTGAATGGACGTTATAAAGAATATTTAAAAGATGAAACCATAAAGTAAGAGTGAGCAGAGTGGGCTATGGCATTGTCCAATCATAGTTTGACATAAGAGTTTGAGCAAGGGAGTTTCCATCCATCAGGATAAGAGTTGGTTCCTGGGCCTGGGAACATGAACTTAGTTTGACCCTGCCTGCAAGATGGAGAAACTGTTTTTGAAATGGCTGGACTCAAACAATCATCTCCTTACAAGTTGTCCCTGAGATGGCTGGACTCAGACAACTATCTTCTTACAAAATATCACTGAGATATCTGGACTCAGACAACTGTTTCTTTACAACAGAATCTGGGAGGTCTGCAGTTCTTCTAGGGCCTGGGACCTGTTTCTCCCTATGATTAAATGGAGTCTGGAAATGAAATGGTAGTGCTTAGAATAGGTTTCTTTTGCTTGTTACCAACAAGCTTATAGTCTGTCTTTGATAGAGGTCAAAGCATGAGTTTAAGGCAGGCCTGCTTGTGATTCCACGAAACGTTTCCTCCAACCTTGGAACCCAGTCAGCAGAAACCATGGAGGATGCTGCTTGCTAGCCAGGTCATTAGCTTTCTTACACAGCTCAGGATCAAATGGCCTAAGGCAGGGATTCTCAATGCACTGTGACCCTGTAATACAGTTCCTCATGTGGTGACCATCAACCATAAAATTATATTCGTTGCTGCTCTGTAACTGTAATTTTGCTACTGCTATGAATCATGATGTAAATATCTGTGTTTTCCAATGATCTTAGGTAACCCCCCGTGAAAGGGTTGTTTGACCCCCCCAGGTTCATATTTGCTGGCCTAAAGGATAGTGCTGGTCATAGCAGGCTGGACCCTCCTATATTAATTAACAATCAAGATAACCTCCCACAGATGCCCACAGGCCAATCTGATGTAATCAGCTCCTCTCTCAGACGACTCTAGGCTGTATCAAGTTGACAGTTAAAGCTAAACCAGGACATGGGACAATATGCTAGAGACAAAATTCAAACCATGTATGGCAAGGCAGAGAGAAAACAGTCAGTTAGCCCTACCCTTCCCAGCTACCACTTTAAGTAGCTTGAATTTATCCCATGTAATCAAGCACCAATTTTCAGATGTAATACACTGTGGGTGACTTTCTTTGTGTTGTGTCTTGTAATGGAGCTGGGTGATTCCCCTCACTGTTCTGTTTAGTGTGGAGACAAGTAACTGCTCAGACCAGACTGTGGAAAACTTAGTCCTGAAGAACTAGCTGAGATTGAGAACAAAGAGATGGAGAAGGAAATCCCAGAACACCTTAAGAACAGTTTTATAGGAGTCAGAAAAAGGTTCTCACGAAAAGTCAAAACATTGTATGAGTTCCCTATGGATGCTATAAGAAACCCAGGGTCTTAAAGTGCAGAAATCTATTCTCGAGGTTTCAAAGTGGCAAATCTAAAATCAAGGTGTTAGCAGAAGCACATTTCTGAAGACTCTGGTAAGAGCTGGTACCCTGCTTCTTCCAGCTTCTGTGGCTGCTAGCCATTCCTTGGCTTGTGACTTCATCATTCTACTCTGCTTCTCTCTTCATACTAACTTCTCAAATCTGCCTTGGTCTCCCTATGAGGATCTACAAGATTTCATGGAGGGCCAATGCAAATCATCTAGACCCTTCTTCTAGCTAAGACAACATTCACAGGTTCCACAATAAAATTGATCTTTTCTTTAGGAGTCATGACTAAGAGAATCATAACCAACATATATGGCTTAGGTTCCCAGAAGAAAAATAAAATTCAAAATGTCAGCTTCTACACCGTTTATTCTTATTTCAATTATGATTGGAAATGCATAAAATTTAATGTATGAATGGACATGTGTAGTATGATTCACCTGAAATAATTTAGTTTTTAAAAGGCCAAGCAAAAAGCAACTAGATGTATTCATCAACTCAAGGATTCAATCCTTGAGGAAGAAATCCCAAGACGTAATTGGATAATTTATATTGAGACGTTTCACAACCGTATCTCAATAATCCCCCAGAAAATTATCCTAATTGCAACAGCTGCACGTAACTGAACAAGAGTTTGCTTGCTAAAGTATGAGGGCCACCACGCCTCAGGCTTTGCAAAAATCCCATGAAGCTGTGGTTTGCTGTCAGTACACTGAGCACCCTGTTTAACTGGGTTACAGTAGCTCCTTTTGCTGAAATATTCAAAATAGTATATTTAAAATCACCTGTGGAAATATTTTTCATGCACCACAAAATATTTGGTTTATAAAATCAGCACTCTATGGTGTGCATTTATAGTATCAGACTCTTGAAGGATCAAGGCCATGCTTTGAAATAGCCAGGAAGTTGAGATTTCTCCATCCGGAGCGACACCATGGTGCTTGGTTAGGCAGGCGGCGAGTTTTCAACACTGCGGACAAACCCAACTTTGTGTGAGGTTCAGAACTGTATAAAAGAGGGAGGCGAATTCCATCAAAGACTGTTGTTTTGCTTGCTCAGAAAACTTCTTGACACACAGGACGCCCTCTTCCCTGCAGCCAACTGGAGAAAACTGTTTCCCCTTCATCTCTTGAACTGTGTCTCAGAAGGTGGGTTTATGAATGTTCTGAACAACCAAGCTCTGTCCCGTGAGCTCTTCACCGCCCTTGACACCCAAGTGCCTCTCCTGCTTCTCACAACATGAATGTCCAGAGTTTGCTCATGGCACACCCAACACATCCTCTCGGGGGAGACTGTTCTGGAAGGCACTCGCTATTACAAAGACTTCATCTCTGTCTGAGCGTCTAACCTAACTTATCCCGTTTGGAGAGAACCATTCTGCATTCGACTCTCTTCAAGGGATAGCCTTAAATCTTGGAAATATAGAAATGCCCCTGCCTGTAACCCTGTTTACTATGGACTAACTGGCCCGGGTATAATTCTTCATCTAGTATAAGTCATAAGTCCCAGGCCCTTCCCGTCCTTTCCTTGTTACGGGTGTCCTAATTTATTTTTTCTACATGGGCTCCCCAGGCCAAATCCTGTGCCACATTTGTTCCAAGCAGCGGTGAACAGAGCAAGCCCCGTGTACGGCGCCCACAGCACACTCCCTGGCCACAGCCTAGCTGTGTCCCGAGCTTCACCTGTCATCTTCTCTCCTCCCTTTAGAATAGTCTCCAGCAGGGGGTCTGAAACTCCTCAAATGACCATTCTCAGCCCCTACACAACTTCATCTCTGCCCGTGGAGTTCTGTGTTTCCTTGTCATCCATCATGTTTGTAAACACTTGTAGTTGACAACCGTCCTGTGGATTACTAAGGGGCCTGGTAACTTGGAAGAGGGAAGACATGCTTTTGCTTAGGCATGTGGGTTTTCTCAGCGTCTTTAAATAGGAAACACAAGTTGAGGAAGCTACCCTGGTTGCCTGTATATCAGAGGACAAGTTTCTGAACACAGTATAATCTTCGTCACTAAGTTATGGAAGCTTAGCGACTGAGACCTAATTCTTTCTTTTTCCCTAAAACGATATCCTCAGAGTATAATACAAATGGGGGGGGGGGAGGTCCTATGTGAAGCACACATTGTAGCCCTTTATTTTTCTTTGCAAAAATGCTAAGGATGCTCTTGGAGAATCTTAGACAAATTACCATAGGTTCAAGTTTATTTATGTATACTTAAATATTTTTAAATTTTTCATGTGGGTTGGAGCATTGGTGTTTTGCAGTTAGATCAGCCTGTAATATGTAAGTCCAAATCTGCCATGGCTTGTTCTGCTGGAGCATGGGATACATGAGCAGAGGAAGAGGGCTCGCTGGGACATGAGCTCTGCCAGTAAGCTGGTAAAGGACATCTTTTCCCCTTAGAGACTCAATTTATTATGCCTCATTTTTATACCTCTTTATTTCCCTCCCTTCCTCTGTTCTTTTCTTTCTTTTATTTTCTCCAAGGATGTTTGTTTGTTTGTTTGGGTTGTTTTGGTTTATGTGCTGGAGACTGAAGCCAAGAACTTGCATGCATCGTACAAGCACTGAGCTATTTCACCACCCCCTTTTAGGATAGTCAAATCAGTCTGTTCCTTCCACTGTAGGATTAAAGATATTTAGCAATCAAGGTCACCAAGTATCTATTCATCTAGGGTCAGCTAATTCTCACCAGTATTAGTAGGAACTCTAAATTAGTAATTCCCTTTTTAAGGGTTAAGTAATTTTATTAGAAAAGATCAATATTTTAAGCCTTACACGTTGAGTTTCTTGTAGGATTCTGTTACACACAATGACTTTACACTACAGTCAAAAGTTGTGTGGAGAAGAGAACCCAGTGTAGAGTGGTGTCATTCTTTCATTTTACTTTGTACAGAAAAATCAGAAAAGAAAACAAATGCCCCCTCACCATGGGAGAGGAGCAAGCTAGATAAAACACAGCAAATATTTATATTGTATAATTAAAATGTAGCTACTACTGTATATTCTGAAGTTTAATAAGTCTTGCGAGTCATACAATTAAATGATTAAATGCAAAAGAAAGCGAGCAAAAACAGAGCACAGACTTTAGAGTGCTGGTTTTGCATTTATGTGCATGTGTGTGTGTAAGCAAATGCCAAGTCCATTCCTGGAAGATTCAGACAAAGCCGTTTGCAAAGCTGATCTCTGAAAAGAGAGAAGGGCTGGGGGACAAGAGCAAATAGAGAGGCTGCCCTGTTTATTCTTTTCATGTTTTAGTCATTATACTACAGTCCATATGTACAGCTCTCAACATTGTCACACATCATAAACATACTTTACGAAATGAGCACAGAAAATAAGAATATCATTCTCAAGCTACTAACTGTGTGGTTCCGCCAAGTTAACAGTAATATTTGCTCAGTTTTAATGTGGTGAGAGCTGACCCCAAGGAGAACCAAAATACTGTCTCCAACAGAGGTCTTTTTTGCTGTTGCTTGTTTATTTCTAACCTAATTGGGATATATTCATGGTATACAATATGACACATATCATGGAATGGCCAAATCATGCTAATGCCTGGCATATTGGCAAATGCCTTCAACTCTAGCTTTAGAAGGCTGGAAGATTATGAGTTCCAGACTCTGTCTCAAAAGCAAAGCAAAGCAAGATGCAAGTATGAAAAATCACATGTGCAAATACCTCACATAATTACCATCTTGGGACAGATGCATTTAAAATATTTTCAAGTTATGAAAAAAAAAACCTTGTTTTTAACTAAAGTTAAAGGGTGGAACAACAGGTCCTTTGATATCATTCCATGATATCATTATTATTATTATTATTATTATTATTATTATTATTATTATTTACCACGAATGATACTTTATTCAGTCATTTTCTTTACAACTGAAACTCTGGGAACTCAGGATTAACATCCTTGCCTGCTAGCTTCTTATACATACCAGAAAAGCTTTCAGTCTTGTGCTCCACGTTGCTCTGCTGTGCTTTGTCTAAATGAACCTTGATGAGCCAGCTGCCATCCAGTTTCACAGGGATCCTCTTACCCACAATTTCACTCGGGAAGACCAGGTCTTTACGGATGGCGTCATGCACTGCCGTCAGGGTGAGGCTTCTGGGCCCTTCTGCTTATTTTTCGTGCGGCTTTTCCGGGCTGGCTTAGACAGAATCCTCCTCTGAGCAATGAAGACTATGTGCTTCTCACTGAACTTCTCCAACTCACGAACTCGGCGGGCTTGGATTTGCTGGAAAGATTTCAGCTGAGGAACTGGTTCAAAACTTATGATAGCCTTCCGACCAACACCAACTTCAGCTTCCTTGGCTGCGGTGATACTGAGCTGCCCCAGCTGCGCCGTGAGATCGGGGTTCATCTCCGCTCCAGCAGGGCCTGAGAGAAGCCAGACTCAAACTCTTCCGGCTTCTCAACATTGGGCTTCACAATCTTGGACTTAACGTTAGCTTGAGCTGAACGTGGCTTCGTCCTTACAGAGTGCCTGCTGAGAAAGAGCCCATTATTTGTTTTAACTGGGGGACTGTTAGCCTCTCAGGCAAGTACTAGCTAATAAAACAAAGGGTTTAATACAGGCTTCTTGATCTTATACTTTCAGACAACCCCCTACACACACACACACACACAAATGACAATCTCATATTGTCTCTGAATCACTCTTACACATTTTCATTACCAAAACTTCTGAGTCTTTCCAACCAGAAAATCAATGATAAAAATGACTAGATTTAGACTTCTTAAAATACAAATAGTCATGTGAATACAGCATAACTCCAAGCTGACTATTCTATAGTATGCAAAAAAACGTAATCATGGCTCGTCCACTTTGGGCTAAAATAAATGACTTTTAAATAGCTTTGTTTCTGCATTAGGAGCCAACAGTCATAACTCAGGGTGACCAATGCAAAGACAATGTCGATAGTATCTGAAAGCAATCACTGAAATGCTTAATTAAATGAAAGTTCAATGTAAACTAGAAAAAAGCATATAAAAAATAAAATAACTGAAAAAGGGGGAAATATAAAATATATTGCTATATACTTATATCGGTCAAATCTAATGCTCCTTAGTTTAAAATGTCAACCTAACACAATCTAGAATTACCTTACTTTGTGTTGCCTGTAGGCATGTCCATGGCAGGATTATTTTGATTATTAATTGGTGTAGGAAGACCCAGCCCACTGTAGGCAGCATCGTTCTCTGAGCTTGGAGCCCTGGACTACATAATAATGAAGAAAGGTAGCTGAGAGTAAGCAAGCAAAAAGGATCCACGCGTTTGTTTCTCTCTGCGCTCTAAAGGATGTGATGTGACTAGCCGTTTGAAGTGTATGCCTCGACTTCTGCTAATGGGCTAAAGCCTGGAATCGTAGGACAATTAATACACAGCAACAGCAATGAAACTAGAACAATAATCTCTTTTTATACCTCATCGGAGGGAACAAATGATTTGGAATTTATAATTTTGATAAATATGCAGTCAATTATGAGCATAGCACATGCTCTAGTCTTTCTCTAAAATACTTTTATATAAAAGCAAAAATAATAAGTATGATCCAACGAGCCCATATTCATAACCAGCACCTAGCAACAGAAGAAAGTATTTGCCTTCTCTGAAAACAAGTCTCAGTGTCTACCTAATTGGAAACATAACTAAAGCTGTTGCACATACAAGCAGCTTAAATTTAGTGTTAAGAAACTTTATATACTGATGATTTTATGTTGAGATCAACTGGAAATTCAAGTGGTGAGTTAGGATCGGCAGCTACCATGTAGGGAAAGGGAAAATAGAATCAGATGTCATTAAGAATAGATTTCTGTATTTCCATTACCACTGGTTCACATAAGGTGAAGACCTATATAGGTTTCTGAAATTCAGTCACAGAAGCTCTAAGAGCCATTTATAAATAAGGTCATCGCAGCATAGAAAATGATAGATTTCCTAATGAGGGAAGAGTATCTGGCTGGGTACTCTGTGAGTCTTTCTCTGGATAAGTTGATTGGTGAATAAATATATAAGGGGGAGAGAAGGATAGATGATAGTAGAGAGATGGATAGAGAGATAGAGAGAAAGATAGAGACAGATGATTATAGTTGATAGGTAGTAGATACATAGATAGGTAGATGATATGCCTATATACATATATACATGATATGCATATATATATGTGATTTATATATTCATGCTTTATGTATTCAACATGCTTGTGGAGGTCAGGGGAAGCCAGAACTTGCAAAAGTCAGTTCTTTCATTCCACCTTGTGAGTCCCAGGGGCCAAATTCAGGTCATCATGCCTGTCTACAAATGCCTTTAACTGCCAAGCCATCTTGCTTCCCCAAGAAGATCAATTTCTTAAAGGACTGTATTGTTTTCTCATATATAGCATCAAGGAAAGTTAGGAAAAGCTTTGATGACTGTAATCATCCTTCATTGTCACCACCATTGGCCATTTACTGGTATTTGGTGTTTGCTATAACCAAAGATGTATGAACATCTTATAAAATTTTCAACATTCTATGGTGAAAAGGCTATTATCATCTTTGAGTGAATAAAGGGAAATGGAGGTAGAAGGTATAGTCCCAGAGGCTTAACTCAAATTACAGAGCCCAGGTGTCCAGCATTGAAAGCCAGGTCCCTGATGCCTGAATTACCTGCAATTCCTATACCTTACACTGCTTTGGTAACAGTTGCTCATGGGAAGAGCCAACAGCTTGGCTAGCTCCTCTTTTCTATGTATCCCCAGAGAAAAGTGAAACTAGGTATTCTATTGAAAGGTACCTTCAGATCATGAAAATGAAGCCAAGCCAAGACCAACAGCAAGTGCTATTTTGACACCCGTTGCATTATTAAAATACCTAAATCTAAACTTAATTCAACTTCTGTGTTTTTCGAAGGAAAACCTTCATAGCTTATATTGATGATCACTGCAACATTAGAGATTAACAACAGCCCTGAGAATGAGGTTATGTTCGCCTACACTGCAGGTCCTTATGACCAGCATAGAAAGGTAATGCTGACTAAGATGGTATGCAGAAAGAAATACAAAATTAGATCCAGAAAGCCTGGTTCAGTACTGGGGAGCTATGTGTCAAAGTGAGTCAGGTGATGCCTCAAGGGTCTGGCGTCCTAACTGCAGCCAGTCTTTTGTAAGGACCCTATTTCTGTACATAAGGCTCTGCCCTACTGTCTCAATTACCTCTTGTATTTTTTAATTAATTTATGTATTTATCACTTTACATCCCAATCTTAGCCCTCTCCCTCCTTTCCCCTTGGTCCCACACACCCACTCTCTTCCCCTTATCTCCACCCCTACTCTCAACAAAGGGGAACCCCCCGACCACCACCCTACCTCAGTACATCAAGTTGCATCAAGACTGAGTGTATCCTCTTCCCCTGTGGCCTGGTAAGGCAGTCCTACCAGGGGAAAGTGATCAAAAAGCAGGCAATAGAGTCCATGTCAGAGATAACCCCACTACCCTTTCTAGGGGACCCACATGAAGCCCTAAAGCAGCGGTTCTGAACCTGTGGGTCATGACCCTTTTACCAGGTTGTCCAAGACCATCAGAAAACATATATATTTACGTTATAGTCCATAACACTAGCAAAATTACAGTCATGAAAGAGAAACAAAAATAACTTTAAGGTTAAGATCACCATAACATCAGGAACTGTATTAAAGGGTTGCAGCATTAAAAAGTTTGGGAATCACTGTCTTAAAGGCTCTTAACATTATCACCCTGGGCTCATGTTGTGACATGAATTTTGGTGGTGGCGTGTGTATAGCACATTCAGACCATAAAATCACGGAGAAGAAATGCTACATGGTTTTATTGATTCAAAAATTTCACACTCATTGCTCTTATGATAATCATATTAACTTTTACTTTGGAAAATTACTTTCACTGACTCCCTAAAATGCAGCAAAGTTCTAATTATCCCCAGGGTGCAAATGGGAATTGACTTCATTTCTTCTACCACTTACTTCCACAGCCACGGAGACTTGACCAGTGGCTCAGAACATTTCAGGAATGGTTGAGGCGTCTCTCTGTACTAGTTAGGAGTTCCTGAAGCTTTGCTCCTTAAAATTTACTAGAGCAAATCCTTGATAGACACTGGTTACGTAAAGAAGACAAATATGTTCAATTGGAAGTGGATTCTTAATGCTCCCTGACAGACTTGGCATCTTCACTCATGGGGCTCATGGGACCAGAATCTTGTGTGTGTGTGTGTGTGTGTGTGTGTGTGTGTGTGTGTGTGTGTGTAATAATGTCATTTATTTTTATTTTATGGAGAAGGTACCTGAGATTTAGGAATGCATATGCCGCCCTTTTCCCTGAGTGATCTGCAGACACAGTCCACGCTGACCTCGGAAACTTGCAAGGCCTTTGATGTGGTCAGCCGCTTGGTCTGATTATAGGCATAGCCATTGTGACCAGAGTTCAAATGAGATCAGGGGCAAACAGTTTGAAACATAATGCTGAAAAGAGGCTGTGGCTTTCAATTATTTTGAAGGAGCAGCCTTTGTTGGGATAAAGAGTTAGAAGCCCATACTGGGTCGTGAACAGAAAAGAGGCAGGGTGTGGAGGCAGAAGGTTTTCCGTGAGACCCTCTGGGACAGACAGTGTAATGTGAGACTGTGAGGATCTTTTATCTCCTGACAATTTCACATACCTGGAAGTTCTGCTGTCCAAGAAAGTTAGCTTCTCATTGATGTCCATTTGAAGTACACAGAGTCTATATAATCACATTATATAATTTCTTCACGTAAAAGACAGTTAAAAGCCAGGCATGGTGGTGAAGAACCTGTAATTCCAGCACCAAGGAAGTGGAGGCAGAAGGATCATGAGTTCAAAACCAATTTCAACTCCATAGTGAGTTCAAGGCCAGCTTGGGATATATGAGACTCAGCGTCAAAAATACAAACAAACAGAAAAAAGATAGCTAAAAGTGAAAATTCAGACTAAACATGGCTGAAAAGTTTGAGAATGTAATGATTGCTAACAGTGTCAATTGTTGTAGTGGTAAATTATAATTATTGCATATCTAATTTATGATACATTTGATTAAATTTCTTATTCTCTCAGGAAACACTTTAGAAAGATTTTTTTAACTTTTAATTTCCTCAGGCTTATTAACCTAAAAGGATTTCTGTAATTTATAGTTATCTTTTATTTTTAAAATGTTTCAAGTGACACTTTCGAGATGTTGCCGACAATAAATTCATTCCATTAGAACTAGAAAAAAAAAAACAATCTTCATTTTTCAGCTGAGAAACATTTCAAATTGCAGAATCAAAAAGAAAACTGTGGTTCATTGATTTCCAACCCCATGGATTTGTTCACGAAACTTCACTTCCTGCCTGCTAACTATGGCCAACACTCCCAAATTGCCCCCAGTACCCAATCTTTCTTCCTGCTAAAAGAATTCCGCTTTTATTGGACAGGACATCATGTCCAAGCAAACGGTCCATATCCTAGCATGTGCTGGTTTTGGGTCAATGAAACATTAGCATACTTCAACACTGTTGGCATATGCTTCATCCCTCTTTCTGTTTTCTCCTTGCCTGGACCATGGAGGTGACTACTGAAGATGCAACAGCCAACTTGTGTGACCTAAAAATAAGAGCAGATACCCAGGATGGCAGAACATCAGGATAGGAGTCTAGGATCTGGGTGATGTTAGGCCTTTTGGAGACGTTCTAATCTCCTTAGGAGAGAACCTCAGTTGAGAAAAATACCTCAATAAAATCGGGCTTCAGGCAAGCCTGTAAGGCATTTTTTTAAATTAGTAATTGATAGAAGAGGTTTCTTCCCATTGTGGGCAATGCCGTCCCTGTGCTAGTGGTCCAGGGTTCCATAGGAAATCAGGCTGAGCAAGCCGTTAGAAATAAGCCAGTAAGCAGGACTCCTCCATGGTCTTTGCATCAGCTCCTGCCTCCAGGTTCCTGCTCTGTTTGAGTTCCTGTTCTGGCTTCCTTCAATAATGAGCTACAATGTGAAATTATAAGCCAAACAAACCCTTTCCTCCCAACTTGAATTTTGGCCATGGTGTTTCATCACAGCAGAAGAAACCCTAACTAAGACACTTGGTGCCACGATAGTGAGTGGGGTATTGCTGTAGCAAATATGACAATGGATTGTAGAAAGGATTGTAGAAAGACTTTGGAACTTTGGGCTAGAAAACCCAGTGAGTGTGAAGAGCTCAGTGGGATGTTCTTTAGGAGCTTGAGATATATGAATGTTGAAAGATGGGCAGTGGTGATACATCCCTTTAATCTAAACACTCAGAGGCAGAGCAGGTGGATCTTTGAGTTTGAAGTCAGCCTTGGCTACAGTTCCACAACAGCCAGGGCTACACAGAGAGACCCTGTCTCAAAAGTAGAAGGAGAGAGGAAGAAGAAGAAAAGAATAAGAAAGAAGAAGGAGCAGGATGAGGAGGAGAAGAAGAAAGTTGAGAGCAGTACAGAAGATGGAGGCCTGGATGGTGAAGTTTCAAGGGGTAGTTCAAAGATTCTATCAGAGCCATTTGCTACTTGAATTGAGAATCTGCTGTTCTGGTCAGATGGGGGCTGAAGAATCAGCTGTGTTTTGTTTTTCAACTCATTGAACTTAGCAGAACACTCTGCTGTCTTGAGTGACATCAGATTTATATCTGGCAAATTGTCTAAGCACTGTCCATGACAGGGGGTTTCTATAAAGATGCAGAAATACCACTCTGCACAAAACACAACGCACTCCTTATCTTGGGCACAAATTTCCTGCCAATGAGTTTTGCCAGGTATCTTCTGCCTTTCTCTGTCTCACTAACCTGTTTTTATAGGGGGAGTTCAGAATAAAAAATATAATCTCAGTAGGCGATGGTTCAAAGAAGATGGCAAACAATCAAGATATTTAAGAGTAGGACCATTGAGATGGCTCAGCAGATAAAGGGTCTTTCTGTTGAGCCTGAAGACCAGGGTTTGATCTTAAGGATCCATAGGATAGAAGAAGAGGATTAATTTGTGCAAACTGCCAAATTAATTACTTCAGGTACTCTGAGGCATACACTCCCTCCCCACAACACACACATACACAAACACACACACATTTTTTAAGCATTCAATTGAATTTCACATCATGCACCCCAATCCCACTCATCTCCCTCTCCCTTAGTACCTACCCTCCAGCCTTGCAACCTCCCCACCAATGCAGAGAGAGAAAATCTCAGTGTGGAAGCTGTACTGTGTCACAGTGTATCCACAGTAGACCCTTTTTTCCCCCCGCCCTTCTTTGCTTACAGATGTTCACTGCAATGACTCATTGTAGGTCTAGTATAAGGCCTCTGGCTTTTGCTACTCTATCAATACTCGAACCTCACCGGAACTCCTCTCAGAGAGCCTGTTGTTGCCCTGAGTCATGGAAATCCTGTAGTTTTGGATCTGCAGGACCAGCCCCTCATGTGTACTCCAGAAGTTCTTTAATGGAGTAGATGTTGGTATGGGCAATTCAAAGCCGTGAATCCGGGACTGAGAGGTATCTGAGCTGGTCATCTCTCGCTCTTCTGCACCCACACCACTGAGCTAGCTCTCCTGCCCTGCCCAGGCTGGTTCATCCAGTGTGGCAGCCAGCAAGGGGCTGAGTCAGCTCTCTTGCTCTCCCGGCCTTGGGGCTGCCTCATCCATGCCCACACCATCAGGGCTGGCTCTATTGTGCTGCTCAGGCGAGGTGCAAAGCCCACTCTCGAGAGTGCTGCAGCTGGGTGTGGGCAGAGGCAGCTCTCCTGTTCTCATAACCCCAGGACCAAGTCTCCCCCCTGCTGCAGGTGGTGAGAGGTGAGGGAGATGGAGGGTATCTCTCCCTTGCCCATGTCACCACATGAGAAAAGAGTAGAAGGCCTCGTTCTCCAATGCTTATACCCTCAGGGCTGGCTCACCCGCAACTCCCACAATGTGCCGAGCCAGCTCTCCCAAGTACTATAGCTGCCTGGGGGTGGAAAAAGATCTCCTGCTCTCACGCTCCTAGGGCCAGCTCTTCCCCACGCCCATCCAGGGGTGGGGCCAGTCCTGTGCAGCCTTCAGACATCAACATGTCCTCTGGCAACAGCCCAGACCAGGGATAACCGCCTGGCCTCTGGTGGTAACAGGCCCTCCGCGGCTGCAGGACCATAGACCCAGGTGTGGGCCCTGGTGTCAGCACAGGCTAGGACCCACCATGGTCCCAGGTGGCATCACTGGCTACTCACATCGGGCTGTTCCTCACCACCCTGAAGTCTGCCTCTTTTCATTGTGTCCACCATCCTACTGTGTTTCTCTTCCATTTCTCCACTACCTTCTTGATCCTCTTAGCGGTGGTGTCGAGTGTCTCTTAGTGTCTAGGGTCAGCTCAGGAGTTCTGTGGCCAGCCCATGCATTGAGGTTCTGGGGCAGGGGTCGTCTCAGCTATGGTCTGCCCCACAAGCCTGTGCAGTGCCGGGACTGGTGGTCCTTTCAGGTTAGCTCCCTGTCTGGTCTCTATTGCATTAGTCATCTTAGGCTCACTCCTCACCTGTGTGGCGCCATGGGAGACTCGGATGTCTCAGGCTCACTTCCGCTTGGGGTCTGAGGTCCCAGGCTGGGTTCTTCTAGTCTCCTGCTTACTTCCCAGCCTGGGAGCCAGGCCAGGCCTTCACTTCACTGGAGTGGTGGGCATCTCAGGCTTACCTTTTCATATGAAACATACGAACAGGTCAGAACATTGAGCATAGACATGGCCTCTCTCCTCTCTGCCACTGAATGACCCCCATGTGACACAATAGCCACACCTGCAAGGCCTAGGGGCAGGCACACACTGATTTTCTTTTAGAGTAAAACAAACTGCATTTAATAGCAATGAAGTACTTTGTTTAAATACTAATTTGTCTGTATTATTTCCCTTTTTTCTACCCCTGCTCCTCAACCCAACACCAATCCTCCTTACCTGAAATACTTGTATGTAAACATTGCCTTGGAGAAACTTGCAGTATTTCCTACTGCTTTTGCTTCCTGGTAGAAGTAAGGAGCGACTGCTTCCTGTCATTTTAGGTGTATGTGTTAATCAGTTTTCTGTTACTACTAAAAATATCTGGGTAATCAAACTATAAGAAGAAAAATTTAATCAGCTTGGAGTTTTGGGGTTTTAGGTGCATGGTTTATTGACCTCATTGTTTGAGGCCTGTACTGAGGAAATATATCATAAACTTCAGCTCTTGGCAGCAGGGAAGGAAAGAGAAAGACAAAAGCCAGGGACCCAAAATCCCTCCAAGGGCACAACACTAGTGAGTTATCTCCCTCCCCCTCACCTCCACCTCTTAAAGATTCAACCACATCCCAATAATCTACTCTATGGAACAAGATTTCAACAAATGGACTTTGGGACCATGCCAGATCCAAACTGTAGCAAGAGTCTAAAGTGAATTCAGATTATGTAGGCTTTCTGAGAAAGAGGAAGGAAGAATTTGTTCTTTGGAGGCCTCAAGACAGTGATTTCCCAACAAATAAGACAGAGAAGGTTGTAGGTGTGTATCGATGTGTAGTTTGAAGTGTTGGTATAAGATCCCTATGGAGATGTTCCCTCAATAGATAAATAGCCCAAGGAGGCTTGGGTTATAAATAACCTCCTTGGGTTATTTATCTTGGAGACTTCCAGACCCAAGTATAGCAACAAGAGTCCCCATACCTGAAGGTAGCATAGAAATGGTTAGTGGTAGATTGTATTTGTACAAATCTCTGAGACTCTTTCAGAATTTCTGGGCCTAGAAACATACTAGAGCCACTGCACAATGGGAATGTTCTCAACAAAAAATAATAATAACTTATGCCATGTTTCCTGCCAGCTCAAAGGTTTGAGTCAACTTTTAGTTGACAAACAAAAGAGAGATGTGGACTTTTCTTCCCACCTGGTGTCTTGAACTGAAATCTCACCTACTGTGTAGTTTGTAGAGGAAATGAAAGATTGCACATAAGTCGTACAGTGATGATACAATGACTCCTGGGCCCTGTTGCATTTTTAGCTCTAACTTCATTTCTTATCAGATGAGCGGGGTCATCTTCACATAACTTAGGATTTAGATTAGTCAAAGATGGTTTAGAAGTCTATCTTAACCTTGAAAAGAAATGTGTTGTGTTCTAGTGTGCACTGAACACCTGAATGAGATTGCTCCTTATTGGAATGCTGCTGATGTTATAACCTCAAGACCCAGAGTCCTGACTTCCTTGTTTCCATAATGGCAGCTCTTTCAGTAAGCCATTCTTGAAAGCAGCTGTAGAGATTAACCAATGAATATTTGTTAAATTTAGCAAATCCACATGTAGTACTTATACTGATAAAATAAATTCTTAGGTAGCAAGAATCTGTGTCTCATGTGGAGGTTTCTACCTGACTGGCAATATAGGAAAGAAATACATTTGTCAGCAAATGTAATGAATTACACAGTTGAGAATTGAGAGTTTCAAGATGAAAGAAAAGGCAGAAAGTGAGAACAGAATTGACTCTTCCTACTACAAATACTGTTTTCAATCAATTAAATGAAATGGCACTAAAGTGAATTGAAACTGAGCAACCCCAGATGCTAATTGAATCTGCTGCTGTCTCTGGTAGGCATGGTGGAACAGGAAAGAAAAAGAAGGGAAATAATGACCTTGAATTGTCTTACAGTTCTTTTAAAGTCAAACTGTATAGGTGTGGCATCTGTGTATAAATGTCTAATTGTTTTCCATCAGTGGGCAGTCTATTTAAGCAAAACCCATTGCTGAGGTAAAGTAATTTATTTTAATTGTTTGTTGGGAACAATTAGTAATTTTCAAGTAATTAAGTTAGAAGTGAAATGAAATCCAATTTTAGAAAAGTTCTCCGTGTCGGCTTCCTAGTAAGCATGAATATGATTTATTTGCTGCAAGCTGGGGACACTGGTTATTTAGTGTCCAGACTGTTATTCACCTGATATCAGCTTTCCCAAGCCAATTCCTGGTAATGGTGACCAGTCTCTCAAATCACTAACTAGATGGTAGAACACATCACTTCACTTCAGAAATCAGTTCAATGATTATAAACTCTCTCTCTCTCTCTCTCTCTCTCTCTCTCTGTGTGTGTGTGTGTGTGTGTGTGTGTGTGGAAGGAACCACCAAAATCTCTCTCAAATATGACAACATATTTGATGGAGACTTTCTAGGTCTTCAGGAATTTTCTTTGGCCATTTGTACAGGTGATGATCAGCATTTCCTGGTAAAAGCGCAAGCATGTACATGGCTAAGAGCTCTGTTAGGTCATGTCACTTAAAACCAGTCTCTGGACAGTTTTATGCCTTAGAGACAAACCTGTCTCATCACCGAAGGAAGAACCACAGCATAAAAGAAACGAAAATTCATGTTAGTTAAGAAAAATCAGGAAAGGGTGGGCATATGGCTCAGTAATATTCACGGGCTAAGGTCGACCTCCACCTCTCTACCACCACTACAGTGCCCCCCCCCAATGAAAATAAAGAACAAACAAGAAGTTTTACATTATAGCATCTGACACAAAAAAAAAAAAAAAAAAAAAAGGAATAAAATTTAAAACTTTTTAGTGCCACATTTAACTGGGGGTCTTGGAAACCAGAACCAAAGGTCACAATTGGAGAGCATCGCAATGCTTGACAAAGAAGGAAAGTCTTTAAAGCTAAGCCATGATGTGGAAGATTTCTGGGGGCGTAAATGACACCCTGTGGTGGGCGTGTGGACTGTAGTTTCGATACCATTGGGTTTCAACTCCTCTGGAGGGTTTTGTTTCTTTTTATTTTATTTTATTTCTGTTGTTGTCCTTACTAGATTTAGAGAGAGAAAACAAACAAACAAAAATAGCTAATCTGGTGACTTTTGATCCAGGGTTTGTATATGACACTTCAACACATAAACAAAGCTTGATTTCAGTACTGTAGCGTTCATCTGGTGAGTTTCAGTCACGTGAGCTTGAGGTTGATAATTAAACCTATGTGGGATATTCTCTTTGAAATATAAAAGAAATTCTAAGTTATTCCATCTTGGCAACCACATCAAAGACAGAAAAATGCAGAACCCAAAGATCCCCCAGGTAATATCTAACCCAAGCTTCTATTGAAGGAGGCAGGAAGAGTGTAAGGCAGGCTGGGCAGAGCAAGGCGAACAACTTATTTACTGCCAAAGGAATATCAGCTGCTGTGGAGGTTTTTCTCCCCCTCTCATTATCTTCCACCCTGTTCCTATGGTAGGCATATTTTACTTACTCATACCAAGTTGTTTTCTTTCAATAAGTCCTTAATTTATATGCCTGTCCCTGATCCCCAAACACCTCAAAACATTATTGATACAGTCCATCCAGGGGTGAGTTGATAATTTTAAGTATTTGAATGTGATAATAATTAGATTGATGTTGGTCCTAATTTTTTTGCTTTGTAGAGATCACAAATCAAGCATGAGTATTGCCAAGCAAGCAACAGAGCAAGTTTCTGAGACACGGTTTTAAATCTTTCTTTGATTTTCTTTCGTGGAGAAAAATTTCAGCATTTCATGTGATCTTACTCACATCAAAAAGCATCTCATTGGGTGCATGAGATTTTTTTTTTCCAGCCTGAGCTTTCTGTTACATGCCAGCTTTTTTTTTTTAATGATTATGAGAACAATGACTTCATTCTTTCCAGTTGATAACAATAATGGCAAGCTTTTTATAACTTGAAAAGGCCTCTCTCTGCTTAATGATATGGGGGTTAAAATTAACTATAACACAGGAGTCGCCCATTGCATACCTCACCTTATCTTATGGAGCAAAAATGAAGAGGATGGAAAACATGTACAGCTTGTAGCTGTTCAAGGCTTTGTCCGTGCTAATCTGTGTTCCCGTACACACTTTATCTTCCCTTTAAACTCATGTCACACTAACCAAACTACATTTTGTTAAACACAGACTTACTAAATGGAACAATCATCCTAAAACAGATAGAATTAAAGGCCTAAGCTGAAGAGGTCTTGACATTTAGTCCACAGTAACATTTGAAAGGCTAATAAATGTGAAAATTAACAAATGATATATATTTTTTCTCTCAGAGGTAGCAAGTACCTATTTCTTAGCTTCACACCCCACTTGCATTTTCTGGGTTGAATTCTGACTAAAATCTACAAAAAGTAGTATTGCAATTATTGAGGATTCAACTATAAACAAGAATGATAACTGAGTTTTGGACCTTGATATGATAAGAAGCCTGAAAATGGTATTGTAATCTTGAGCATACTAGTATTTGTGAAACTAATCTCTGTCCTCTATTAAGACCTCTCTATCCAAATGGAAAGCAGCATACTTTGAATGCAGGTGTGCACATATGAATTACCAGCTGCCGGTGTGGTGGGTTACAGATAATGATGAATCCCATCAGGAAATGAGAATAGTAAGATTTTACATCTAATTGCAATTGTCTGTGCTCTATCACCCACCCCAACTTAATTAGCATAACCTCATAGGATTGCACACTATTCTTATCTCTATTTTTCAACCTCTGTATTGGGCAGATTGCTGGCAAGTATAGGTGCTCTTCATCAAGGTTTATTGTTATTCAGATATTCATGGTGTTGAAAGAGAAATATCTCATTATTGCCAGCCTAGCCTACTGTTCTTTTCTAAAAAAAAAAAAAAAAAAAAAAAAATATGTGTAATGTCTCTAATGGGTAAACACAGATGTCATGTGAAAGGACTGGTCATTGATTCTAATCATGGACTGTACCAGAATGAGATACAGCAATCAATAGGAGAGCCTTTTGCCACTCTGTTTCACCCCGCTGCTTGCCTGGTGTATATGAAGTTATATATACAAAAGGGTCATCAGGAATTTAACTCTGCATGTTTTTCACTACAGTGCATTTTTGGCAGAGTAAACAAGAACAGGCCCTGGGGGTGAAAGGCAGGAGGAAGAAGAGACAGCTCCCCTAAACCTTCCCAGGGCAAAGCCACTTGAGAAAGAAGTGTTTCTTAAG
The DNA here is from genome assembly GCF_907164565.1 of Psammomys obesus. Classification (NCBI taxonomy): domain Eukaryota; kingdom Metazoa; phylum Chordata; class Mammalia; order Rodentia; family Muridae; genus Psammomys; species Psammomys obesus. Next base: position 6,287,277 of record NW_026596147.1, read on the forward strand.
CATTGTGGATGAAAACACGAGGGAAGAGTTGCCAAGGGTTTTTAATAAACCATATCCACATGCTGCCTTCAATAGCTAAGGATTTCATAAGGGAGCAAGGGCTGCTCACAAGTGATCAGGTGGAGCTCAGCCCGCTGCTGCAGTCGTGGTGGGAATTGTTTGCACTTTGCTTTGCACCTTGGAAAGTTCTGCTCCCAATGTTGATGAGCTGAGGTCCTACCCCATGGCCTTCCAGCGAACGCTTTGTACTAAAAGATATGTCAAGGGAAATTCACGATGTCACTTTCATGCGTATAACCTCCATGGCCACTCTGCATGCCTGATGATGAAGTCTCTGTGTAACCTGACTTGGCACAGTCTGGCCTCTTCTGACCTCATCTGTAGTCACTGCCCAGTTCCCACTTACCTCAGTGTTGCTATTGCCCTGAAAATTTATCTAGCACCATTCCTCGTACACTCTCAGTTATTACGTTTATAGAAATTATGTTCCTTCCCAGGCTCTGAAGCCAAATAATCGCTATAATTTCAATTTTTGTCATCTCCACTGCCAGGATCTGACTCATGCTACCACCATTCCTCATTCAGGCTACAGCCCACACTGCCATGCTTCAAATCACTGTCCTATTATCACGTCTCTGCCACACAGCAGGCAGAGCATTCTCTATCAAGTCTAAATCAGATTTATTGTCACGCCGAGAAGGAAACTCAGATTCCCGTGTTTGACCTCTAATGCACTGGCTGGCTGTCTTCGCTCTGCTTCTCCCTGCTCATTATGGGAATGGCTCCTGCCCTGTATCCCGCCCACATGGACCTCTCTTGGGTCACTCTGATACTCTAACTCCCTCTGATCTCAGGGACTCTGACACATCCCACCTGCTCTAAAGATTCTTCTGCAATATATTTCCATGGCTCCCCCACTCAGTGAGGTCCTTGGGATTAATCCTCTCTTTCAGAGGCCCTGTCAAACCAGGTAAACTGTTGGTCATTGGTCAGCCTCTGTGACTCCCTAGCACACTCCACCATCTCTCTGGCTTCCCTTGTTAGCTGCAGTTATCTATAACTAGTTTTTTTAGTATCTCATCCTGCTCAATCTTAAGAGAGAGAGAAAAAAAAAAACATTTTCAGACTCCTTCATCCAATGCCTGGTATAATCTGGATCTCGGGGATTCAACAGCTGCTTCCTTATTCACGAGCTGATTTTCTTCCTCTTCATCTCCTCAGTGCTTTTCTGTGTAATCCTATTTTATGTTCAGTGGAAAGTTTCCCAGAATCTGCAAATGCTTTAAAATCACCTTTGACTTTTTATTTCTGGAGTACCTTCAAGCAACCTCCAAAGGGAAAAAAAAACTTAATAGCTTATGAAAGGCTCCTTAGCATATGGTTAAAATTTTACTGACTCGATGTCATTTTTCACTACCTCTCATTTTTCTGCATGAGTAACAGTATTTGCTTCTTTACCAGCTCATTATCTTTGAGCACCTGTTCTTGGAAATAACAGCCAACAGTACCTTAGGTTTTGTTGAGTAGCCACATTTCTTCCTGCCTCTAGTCCTTATCCTCCCTCCCTCCCTCTGTGCCTGTTTGTGGTTCTGTTTACTCCCCATCCTTTATGGGTTACCATGTCCCTGGCACAAGCAACACAACAGGGATATAAAAACGATGGCAACTTCTGAAAGCCTAGTCTGTCTATCAGAGATGGTTGGCAGGTAAACAAAGCAATGACTAGGATACAGGTACATATGGGGAATAAGAAGACCTGAACCATCAGTGCCCATAAAATCAGTCAAGCTGGAAATACTTTCAGAATAAGGTGGCCACACAGTCACCCCACAGAGGACAAACCAGAAATTTCTGGAGAGGAGCACAATCAGTTAAGGTAGGATAATCCAAAGTATTGGAAGGCTGGACTATTTAGGAGGTATAGAGTTTGGGGGAAATGGAGAGAGAGATTAAAGAGGGGAATGATGTAGAACAAAGCCTGGGAAGGCTGAGGAGTGATGCGCAAACATCTGAATTTTACCTCTTAGGGAGAAATGGCCACTGAAGGTGTTTACTTTCCAGCCATGGGAAAAGCAAGAAACCCAGACCATTCACTATTGGGTCCTATTTCTATAGTCTTTCTGACTGAAGAAAATCCTATTACAGCCAGGACTGCATGTTTTTAAAGTCTTGGGAGAAACCTTCTTGTAGACAATAAAAATAAGCTGATTTATTGTTTTAATTGCAATTCACTGTCCTATTTTCTCATGTTTAGTCCCATTAGTCTTTTAAGTTCACCAAAACTCTGTATGAATTGATTATAACATATAAATAGACTCATCTCAACAATGAGAAAAAGAATTAAATTTTCCAGAACTAAAAATTTCTTCCAAGTATTGCTAAAAAGGCTATAATTATGCAGACGCCTCTTAAAGCCTTCGGCTTTTTTTTTTTTTTTTTACTTTTATCACAAAGAAATAAATGAATAGGTCATAGGAAAAGAAAATGAAAAATTATTGCTTTCTTTTTATTATACCTTTACGCTTTCACACGAAGCCAGTTAACTCTTTAGGTAAGAATGTGTTCACCTTTCTGTTTATGAGTATTTTCATCTTATCCATCATAAGAGTGGCATGGCTTCTCTGCAGTCCCTCCAGCGGGTCTCCCTTAATGGTACACTATGAGCAGCAGGCTTGCCGAGGACTCACCAGTTTTCACGACCCTGGCTAAAAGACAATTTATGGACCCAGAGGAAAGGAAGTGTGTCAAATGAAAATCCATGATGCCCAACAAACATTAAATTCTTTATTTTACTACAGCATCTTTATTCCCAACACATAAAGGGGAAAATGGAAAAAACCGGAAACAGTGGGAAATGTGAACACGTACATTCTCCAAGAGAGGTTTAACCCGGAGTGCTGGGTTGTGGAGTGGGGACAATGATGGCTAGAGAACCCTCAAAAGTAAGAAAAATTCAGAGTTTTACCGAGATTGCAAAGATCTTACCTGTGGATGTGAGGAGGCTTGTAAGTGGACAGTGTGACAGAAGGAACGACTCACTCCTCTTGTGCACGTTCCACAAGCCACCAACAGCCTCGGGATATTAACACATCATCTCATTTTCTATTTTGCCACAATTGTGGATAATGTGGCTAGGGGATTACCTAGAGGGAAGTAAAAACTCACAAGCTAAGTAACCTGACCTGGAGATAATTTTCAGATGATATTAATTGGGAACCCGTGGAGAAGGCTAAAACTCAATAGACACACATGGCCAGGTCAAGTGGTTGTGTGGGAGGGAGTAGAGTTTGAGCACAGCCTGATCGTGAACCCTATGATATTCGTAGTTCGTGACAATTCTTTTTATTCTACCTGAAGAGCACCCCAGTCAAGAGCTCTGATTTAAGTGGTAGATACGTGCCTCAGTGCTTATAAGCATTGCTGCTCTTGCTTTAGCCCCCAGTACTTACAACAACTGCTTGGAACTTCAGCTCACAGGATCACACACACCCCCTCTTCTTGCCTCTGCAAGTGCCTGCACACACACCTACACACAGAGACATACACACTCGCGCACATACATTCACACAAACGCACGCATATGCACACACATAAATAATGAACATTTTAAAATAAAGTTTTAATTTTAATTTTTTGAAAAGAATTTTTTTTAAAAAAATGATTTAAAATAGACATCAGATTAAAAGAGTAATAAAAATAAATGTGAGACATGCACTGGTTCTGCAGTGCTGAACACGAAGGTTCATATTTCGCTTATGTTTGCTGAGTATTGATTATGTCAATACTGGGATTACAAAAGCACATTAAAACATAGTGTGATTCTTTCTACCAACCAAACAACCAAAAACAGTGCCTGGTTGTCCTCTGATATCAACTATGATCTACTGCAAGGGACTAAGTCAAGTGGAATCTTAATGCTGACCCGGCATTATTCTGCATATAAGTCTACTGCAAGTCTCACAGATAGCATGCCCAGACGTGACAGAGGGCTTTGATGGTCATTAAGACTTGTAAAGGATTCAGTGTGACCAGTGACATTTCACCAGAGAAAAAGATTCTGCTCAAACCCTAGGTAATTTTACCATGTTTCTATTTACCAAAGAAAAACAGGTTTTCTAGGTGTGCTTTCAGAAAGTGCTCCTTCAACTGTTTGTTTTTCAGAAGAGGAAAGTTGTTCCCAAATCAATATGCTTAAGGAAATGGAAAGCCCTTGATTAGCAGCCAAGAGGCCTCCTAATGAAATGACATTTCCCTCCAGGGATTTCAAGTGGTTAATGGAGCCTGGTGCTCTCTGTGTAAAGTGCTTGTTTTCTCTGTTCAGAGCTGAGCCACACTTGTATAAACACCGGCACACCATGAAAACGACCCCAAATAGACACATTTGCATGTCCATGTATGTCTTTAGCCAAAATAAGAAATGTATCTGTATTCATACCTGGGTTGTGTGGCTGAAAGTAAATTTGTTATGTGAACAAACTCGAAATAATTCTTCCTAAGTCTTCAGAGAGTAGTGGCCAGTTATTAGCCAAAAAATACTAAAAGCTTATATAATACTGAAGACATGAAAACACAATGAGGTTAACAATGTGTCCTGGATAATTTTAAACAGTTGGTTCTTGTAAAGATGGAGGTTTTGTTTTTGGTTTGGTTTTGTTTTCTGGGGGAAGAAAACTGACTATGGTCTTCTTTATGGCAAAACTTGAATATGTTTATAAATAGACAAGAGCATCATTGTTGGTCTTTATGATACTTCCTGTTATCTATGTGTATAAAATGCTTAATTTTTTAATAATTATTTTTATTTTTATTAATTACAGTTTATTCACCTTTATCCCCCTGTACCACCCTCCCTCTACCCCTCCCAATCCCACCCTCCCTCTTCCCCACCTAAGTGCCTTCATTTTGAAGCTCAAAACAGCATTGAAACAAGCAGAAAATAAATTAATATTGTAGAATTTTCTGGCATCCAGGAAAAGAGAGATACGTTCACAATCACAAGCTTCAAATTTTCTCTTCATGAAATTTCTCTATTCATTCTTTTCCCCTTTCTCTGTCTCCACACACCCCTCAGTAATGAAAATGCTATCTCCTAAAAGTGACCACAGATAAATCTACTTATTTGTACTACTAATTTAGTAATCACAGTATACTTATTGAATGGAACTTTGAAAAGGAGAATCTTTTAATATCTTTTTTAAAAAAATAAAATTGTAAATAGAAACCACTTTCTTGGTGATATTTTAAAGTGGATTTAATTTCTGAGGAGATAGAGGCTTTCTGTTGTTTAGCAGCAACAATACTAAAGGCAAAATACATGAAAGTAAGCTGTTCATATCTCTGAACAGCTTTTTTGAGACATGCATATGTATTAGTAAAGGTTTTCAAGAGAAACAGAACGCGCATGCATACACACACACACACACACACACACACACACACACATTATAGATGCCTCATGGAGGCCAGGAAATTTCATGCTCTGCTGTCTGCAAGCTGGGGTGCCCAGAAAAGCCAGTAGTGTATGTGTTAGTCTGAGTCTGAAGGCCTAAGAACAAGGAGTGATGGCCAAGGGGACAAGACAGATGGTCCCTGGGAAACAGAGAAGAGAGTCCACACTCCTCCTTTGCTATATCCAGTCCCTGAACAGATGGGATGGTGCCCACTCACACTGGCGAGGGCAGATCTTCCTCACTCAGCTTACTAAATCAAATGCTGGTCTCTTTTGGAAACACCCTCACAGGCATACTCAAAAGGTTTACCAGCCATCTGGGCATCACTTAGCCCAGTCAAGTCTACCTCTAAATTTAAACATCACACATTCTGAGTATATTCTGACGATAAAATGTACAACAGAGAGTGCAATGGTCTTGAACACAGTCAGTTGGGACATTACTAGTGCTACTCGAAGATGTGTTCACGTTGTTTCATGAAAGAAGGGGGAGATAGAAAGACCTGGAGGGAATAGGAGCTCCACAAAGGGAGGAACAGAACTAAAAAATCTGGGCCCAGGGGTCTTTTCTGAGACAGATACTCCAACCAAGCACCATGCATGGAGATAACCTAGAACCCCTGCACAGAAGTAGCCCAAGGCAGCTCAGTATCCAAGAGGGTTCCCCAATAATAGGACCATCTCTGACATGAACTCATGGGCTGGCTCTTGGATCACCTCTACCTGAGCGGGGAGCAGCCTTACCAGTCCACAGAGGAAGAAAAAGAAACCAATCCTGATGATACCTGATAGACTATGGTCAGATGGAAGGGGAGGAAGACCTCCCCTATCATTGGACCAGGGGAGGGGCATAGGAGAAGAAGAGGGAGGGAAGGTGGGTTTAGGTGAGGATGAGGGAGGCGGTACAGCTGAGATACAAAGTGAATATACTGTAATTAACAAAATAAAATAAAAGGTAAAAAAAATACAACTCAGGACATGAAGTCATTGAGTCTTTTTTATTTTATTCTTTTGTGTCTGCAAACACATACACCTTGGAGTACATGTATCTGAAGGATGAGCATGCCATATCAAAAAGCTATGAGTGTATTTGCTTGAGTTTTGACACGGGTGAAGAAACTGTTCTCTGTCCTGCCAGCAACTTTCTTGTGAAAATTGTTAGCTTCTTAACACTGAGGCTAAGTCAGTGGAGCAAAATCTTAGGTTTCAACATGACTTCTTGGAATGTGAAAGATGTACTGACGACTGGCAGTGAGCAGATGGCTCAAGGTGCTCGTTTTCCCCAGCTCAGACCTTAACAACTGTGCATCCCACATGAAAGTCGAGTTTAGCATTCTTCCAGACTTGAAGAGGAAATGGTGAGTCATGCCTCTGAGAAGGCTGAAAAGAAAGGTCTCACAGGGATCTTCGAATCAGGCCTGCCTCTGCTTCACATTTATATCATGGAAGCACTGTGTTTCATCAGGAGCCAGAGACCAAGTATGAGTTAGCATTGCCACAATCATGGAGGAGGCTGGGTTTATGCAATTGTAAGAATGGCCATGGTGGGTGTGGATCAGAAAGCCGCACGGATGCCCTCATGCCATTTAGAGCACTCCGTGCCGGTCATCCAGTTGTTCTTGCCATTTTAACAACCATACGCCTGGCTTGTTTCCTGGCAATCAAATGTGCTCTTTATTTCTTTTTTTGTCTTGCTAGAAATTACATGGTCTGGCCTTCAACATCTCTTGGTCTCCTATGAAGACAGCCGAATGGAATAAGGCCTTTTGTACTTGCACATTCATCAGAATTGAAATAATGGCACACTGACTATTTTATCTTTTAGGCAAAGACCCAAGCCTGCCCTCAGGAAAGCATGGCATGCTGGGCTACAGTCTTATTCCACAATGAGAGCTGAAGCATAAAAAAAAAAAAAAAAAAAAAGAAAAAGAAAAAAATCAAAGACAGCATCAAGTAATAGGAACATGTGGGGAATTATTTAGAAAAAAAGAATTTTAGAGCCCACAAATGACTCATCCTCACACCATACCAGAGCATTTTTTAAAATGTATGTATGTATGTATGTATGTATTATTTACAGTTCATTAATTTTGTATCCAAGTTGTAGTCCCCTCCCTCATCTCCTTCCGGTCCCACCCTCCTACCCAGTTCCTCCCATATCCCTCTTCCCTAGCCCATTGATAGGGAAAGTCCTCCACTCCTACTGTCTAACCCTAGCCTAATAGATCCCATCAGGACTAACTGGATCTCCTTCCTTCGTGGACTGGCTAGGTCGCCCCACCAGGAAGAAGTGGTTAAGGAGCAGGCAACCGGGTTCATGTCAGAGACTGTCTCTTCTCCTCTTTCTGGGGAACCTACATGAAGACTGAGCTGTTTATGGACTACATCTGTGCAGGGGGTCTAGATCCTCTCTATGTAAGGTCTTTGGTTGATGCATCAGTGTCTCTGGGCCCTGGGTTTTGTTTTTATTTTTGTTTTGGGGGGATGGGGGTTGTTCATCTCCTTGTGTGGTTTCTGTCCCCTCTGGGTCCTTTTATATCTCCTTTATTCCATAAGACTCTGTCCAAAGTTTGGCTGCGAGTCTCTGCATCTGCTTCGATCCCCTGCTGGGACCAGAGCATTTTTATCTCAGAATCTCGAGTATGTGTGTCTGAGGGAAAGAAACAAAAGACGATCCAGCTCAACCAGTTTAAGCAGTCAATCCAGATGTCAATGTCACTTTGAACTCATGAATTATCTCCCTGTCACCTGAGCTGAAATAATGAAGAAAGAGTTTCCATTAAGGAAAATCCTACTTCAAATATACAGTGGGCTAAATCTTTCAAAATCTCAAGCCAGAACTCACAGTCGATCAGCAGAGAGCTCTTGTTCTCTGGAAGGAACCCAGAATCAACAAGAGGCAAGGTACAAAGGTACAAAGCCAAGGTACAAAGACCTCAACCAGATCCGGAGTAGGAAGGAGATGCTGTGCCAGTGTGACAGGGCCCTACCCGAATGGAGTCCTGAGACGGTGCCTCTTGTTCTGAAGATCAGCCACTCAAAAGGTCCTCCCGCTATCGCTTTCATGACTGAAGGCCACTGTCTGTATCAGTTAGTTCTCACTAACTGATGCAACATGATGCCTGACAAAAGCAACATAAGGAAGGGTGTATTTGGGTCCAGAGTTTGGGGGTTCAATCCATCATACCATCAGAAACTGTAGGCAGCTTGTCACATTGTATCCACAGTCATGAGGAAGAAGAGAATGCTGACTGCTCTTGCTCTGTTCCTCTTCTCCTTTCTACCTAGTCCAAGACACCAGCGCACTGTGCTGCCGCAGAGAGCAGGTCTTTTCATCTCAGTTAGCCCAATCTAGAGAGCCTCCCACAGACAGAGCTTACTCATTCTAAATGGATCAAGTTGACACCAAAGTTTTCTGTAGACTAGCTTGCAACGGTCAAGCCACGATGACACAACTAGGTCACAGTCAAGTGTGTCTTTGCTGTAAGCAAGCCACAGTGGTAAACATGCTAAAGAAGATACTTGACTCTGGTTCATCATGAGTCTTCTTAAAAAGTCTCAAGTAACTTCAAAATGATGAGCACATATTCACTGTAGAAATGAAGGCCAAGCTTGAGGTCTGCACGCAGCCCGCCAAACTGTCAGATGAAGTACTAAAAGCGTGGATCAGGAATTGTCTTTTCATGGTGGGCATTAAAACTTGGGTTTGATTCTGAACAATAATTTTAACTGGTGTAGTTCTTTTTCAAGTTCATCTTTCACAAATGTATGTTCTTTTGAATTTCCCTTTGCATTCAAGGTTGATTTCTTAGATTCAACTTGTGATTGCATAGTCATAGTGGCTATTGCCATGAAAAAAATGTTTTACAGTGCAAAATTTAAGACTGTGTTATGATTGGCATTTCATGAGGTCTAAATCACCATTGCTTGGCCAACCACTCCCATTCCTCTTTTTGTTTCACAGCATTAGAGTTTCAAAGGTAAAGGCATTTAGTGGTTCTGGTAGGTTGGCCAGTACCCACATGGCACAGCCCTTCTCCCAGTGTTCAGAAAGGCCTGAATCACAAAGAAGCCATTGCATGCTTGGCCTCAATCCTAGAACCACTATGAAAAAAAAAAGAAAAGAAATTTACATTCTCTTTTCTATCTTCATTCCATGATACTCATGTACATTGAAGATATCTAAGCCTGGAGCTTAAAGTCGCATTCCTACCGAGCCCCTGAATTTAATCAAAGTCAGCAGACAGCCCAAGAACACAGTATGATTTGGGGATAACTTGGAGAATCTTAATCTTCTGGATAATTTAGCTCCCAGCCTAATTAGTGCCAGCCAACCCATCTCTGAGTCTTCATGAAAGTTGTAAATTATGGGATTCTAAAGGATCCAGTTAGCTCTCATGTGGAGGACATCCCATTTGCTGTTTGAAGAAAATAGCCATCAAAAGATGACCAGAGGACCAGAGAATGTTACTGAGTGGTAAAATAAATAGTTAAGTCCCAGGTTTGGCCCTTAGGACAAACACATAATCAAACAAACAAAATGATACTCAAGAAATTTTACTCATTATCATGAAGTTCATTTCTGCCTCATGAACAAATCACCTTAGATAGATGCCCAATGCTTCCACAATTTAGTCATCAGCTCAGGCCCTAGGGTACAAATTCTTGCTCTGGAATGACTCATTGCTAAGACTCAAGCTGTCACATTCCTTATGGAGTCAAGGTTACTATAATTGTCACTGCCATCTACAGCAGCCTGAGAAGGGCAACAGAGTGAAGGGAATTTCACACATGCCATAAGTCACTTACTCATCTTTCTTCGGCGATCTGGCTGGAACTTGGTGAGGTGAAGGGGGGGGGATCTGTCTAGCTGATGCAGACACAGGGACCACAGAGCCTTCAAGGGTGGAATCTGAACTAAAATTGCCCACTGTGATGCATGTGTGTGGCTTAGACCAGCATTTTGGCACTCAGCAGCCACCTCTCTACCAGACAGAGTGAGATATCAGTGTATCCATCCAAAAGATACTGCAAGTGTTTTCAGAGGGAAACCAATTCAGATCTTTACTTCCAAACAAGGAAAGCCTCTTCCTTTGCCTTCATTAAATAGGCACAACTAGAAAAATCAGTTTGTTTTTTTTCCTGATCCTAGAAAAAAAATATTAAGTCTTAGTATAGTGCAGTAGAAACATTAAAATGCTCTCAATATTGCACTTATTACTAAACACTAAAAATAAAAGTAAGTGTAAATTCATATCATAGTCTTCATCTAATTGTTTGTTCATATCCCTTTATTATTTAAAAAAAAAACAAAACAAACATCCCTACAGTTGTTCTTACCATACCAAAGCATCCCTAGGAACAGGGTCCTACCATGACTCAGTTTTCCACATTTTGGCTGTCATCATACAGGCTAACAATAAGTTAGCCAAGCTTTACTTTCCTAGTTTTATTTGACATATAGAATATATTTTTGCTTTCAAAATTACATATCATAAATAAAATCATCAAACACAAGTGCTTTTGTAGATTCTGACTCATCCCTATCTCCTCTGCTCTATGTCTCCCAAATGTTTCTGGGTTTGAACACTGAACTAGATTGATGGTATACTCATCAACAGCCAACTCATTCTATCCTCTGCCTCTCTTTCTGCCTCATTGAATGTGTGCTATTAGCACATTTTTTGCCTTAGGCTTTACCAGGGAGATTGCTCTCAGGAGGATGGCCAAGGCTTCTGTGCCTTGATCTTAGTCACTTCAAAGTCAGGTTTATCCAGCACTCAGGAAGCAGAGGAAGAACTACCCACAGAAACCCTGCCTCAAAAAACCAATACCCACTCCCCCAAAAAAAGCTAAAGTGGGGTTTATAAAATAATTTGGTGCCAGGGATGTAGCATTCAACAAGCCCAGGGGTTCGACTTAAGGCACCATATAAACCTGGTATAGTACATGAGGATAAGAATTTAAGGTCACCTCTGGCTACACAAACAGTTAGAATGTAGGATAGACTAAATGAGACCCTACCTCAAGAAAAAGAAAACAAGCACACACACAAAATAACAAACGTGTAATTTATACATGTTAATCCTTTTTGAGATTTACATATAAACTTTGAAAATTAGATGGAATCATGAAACTTCTATCATAGAAAGATTATAACATTTTCATCATTCTGTTAAAAAAAAAATCTAAAATCCCCAGATTATAGTTTTCTTTTGGGCTGTCTGCTGACTTTGATTAAATTCAGAGACTCAGTAGGAATGACACTTTAAGATACGTGAGTATCATGGAGTAGAGATTAGAACATTTTTACCAGTCTATAAAAAATATCCTCTTTATAGTCAGTTTCTTCCTCTGTCCGAGAAACCCCAAACTGCTTACCCTAGGTTTGCCTTTTCTAGAATGTTGCAGTGATAGAACATGTGTTTTTACCTTATTCTTTTTTTTCATTACAATACATACTTGAAAGTCATCTATGTTTTTCACATATTAGTATGGTTTGGTTTTTCTTTTTATCAGTGAGTAGGATCGTATTGTACTGATATGACGTAGTTTATTTACCCATTCTTCAACATAGAAATGTCTTGTTTCAGGGTTATGATGAATAAAGACTCCATAAATAGTCATATATAAGTCTTCATACAGATTATTTTATTTCCTTGAATAAGTAGCGAAGAGTGAGATATTTAATTGTTTTCATTTGCTTTTCCCTGAGTAGTGGCGTGTTGAAAATGTTGTGTTCTTTGCATCTATATCTATGCTGATGGAGTGTCAGTTCAAACTTTTTGCCTACTTAAAAAATGTAGTTACTTGCTTTCTTCTTATTATTGTTCTGTAAAAACCCTTTCAATATTCTGGATACCCGTCCTTTTAATTTCGTAAGACTTTTTCTGGTTGATGGCTTTCTTTTCATTTTTTGAGTGGTAGTAATCATAGAAATTTTACATTTTGCTTATGTTTGCTATGTTGTATTTTTCTATGACCTGAACTGTGGATAGAATGTAAAATTTTTACAGCCTGTGTTCAAGGATTACCTTCTTTGCTTATTCTTATATATTTTACAACTTTTAATGTGGTAAAATATATGAAATATAAAATATCATTGAAATCATTTAGAAATATGTAGTCCAGTGATAAGTATCTCATTTACATTGTACAGCCATCACCACTGTCTTCACCATTCACAAAGAAAATCCACAGTCCCTAAGCAGTCGCTCCATATTCCTACCGCCCAGGCAGTGTTCACCAATGATCACTTTTTACATAGTTGATTCCAAGATTATCTGCCCAAAAGTCAATCATTTTTTTCCATTGAATTGGCACTTATTGATAATGTAGGATATATACATGTTTGTTCTCTTATTCTCATCTGTGTCTCTCCCATCTCCAGTTAATGATTATCTTATCTCATAAGTCAAAGAATATCCAGTCTTGGGCACAACATTGTCATTACAACCTATCCTAGCTAGCTTTGATTGTCTACTTGGCACAGCCTACAGTCATCTGGGAAGAAAGCCTTGATCACAGAATTGCTCAGGTCAGATTAGCTTGTGGACCTGTCTATAGAGAACCATGTTGATAATCAATTGATGCTGGAGACCCCTTCCCACTGTGTTTTTCACTAACACTGAGCAGGTAGCCCTGGGGTGTGTTAGAGTTAGGGATAGCTAGCAAAGGTTCCTGCCTTTAGGTTCCTGCCTTGAGCTCCTATTCTGACTTCCCTCAATGGTGACTGTGACCTGGAACATTGAGATAAAATAAGCCTTTTCTTTCCATAAGTTTCTTTCCATAAGCCTTTCTTCCCATCCCTGAATACTGCATCGTTATAGTAAGCTTTGACATGAGATTGTGTGCTCCATTAATTGTGATCTTTTTCCAAATACTTTAAGGCTATTCTGCTTCCTCTGATTTTCCACATATCTTTAAAATAAATCAATCAGTGTCTCAAAACTGTCTACTGACACGTTGATAGAAACAGACTTTTGATTTGGAGCTTTTTACATTGAATCCAGATTTAACTGGAAAAAAAAATGAAATCTTACACTCAACCTATTGTCTTAACCATGAACCTGATAAACCTTCCTCCTCACTTACATCTGCTTTAGTGCCTTCCATTCATAACTATTAGCTATAATAAATAACATAGTTTTAATTATACAAAACTCGAATTTTAAAAACTTATTCCTGAGCATTTAATTTTTGGTGTGATAGAAAATGATACTTTGCAGTTTTCAGTTGTTTGTTGCTAGCAAGGACACTTATGATTAACTTCTATGCATTTAGTTTATATCCTACAATCTTATTAAACTTAGTTATTAGCTCCCAGAGCTCTTGTGTATTCTTTGAGATTTTCTTTGTAGGTAATCTTTCCTCTGTGAATAGAGGCAGCGATGCTGCTTTTATTCCTACCTGTGTCTGTTACTTCTTTTTATTTTTCCTTATTGCTCAGCTGAGGATATCTAATGCAATAATAAAAAAGAATCGCAAAAGCAGGAATCTTTTCCTAGTGCTCACCCAATCGTATTTTGGCTGCTGTTTTGTTTTGTCATGATGGAACGCTCTTGAATTTTGTAGTTCCAACCTACATTTTCTCTGCTTTCCTTTTTACATGGTAGGGGCCTCTTTCTGCAGCTGCCCCTATTGGGTATTTCCCACATCGTCAGCAGCTCCTTGTCATCAATATAGTCTTGCATTTTGATGTCTGTGGACAGACTGCTCATTCCGTACTGAATACTATATCTTTGCATCTGCTTCAATTCCCTGCTGGGTGGAGTCTTTTAGAGGACATCTAAACAGGATGAATAGGCTTCTGTCCTGTTCCCTATCACCTCTTCCAGTGTCTATCCTGTTTGCCCTTCTGAATGAGAATTAAGCATCCTCCTTAGGGTTGTCTTTGTTGTTTAGCTTCTTTAGCTCTGTAGATTTTAGTATGGTTATCCTATATTATATAGCTAATATCCACTTGTAAGTGACTATATACCATGTGTGTGTTTCTACTTCTGCATCATGTCACTTGGGATGATCTTTTCTAGTTCCATCCATTTGCCTGCAAATTTTATGGTTTCCTTGTTTTTGGTGGCTGAGTAACATTCCGTTGCATAAATATACCACAATTTCTGTATCCATTCTTCAATTGAGAGACATCTAGCTTGTTTCTAAATTCTGCCTGTTATGAATAAAACTGTTATGAACATAGGTGAGCAAATGTCCTTGTTGTATGGTGGAGCATCTTTCATGTATATGCCCAGGAGTGCTATAGCTGGATCTTGAAGTAGCACTACTCCCAGTTTTCTGAGAATACACCAGATTGATACCCAAAGTGGTTGTATAGGTTTGCACTCCCACCAGCAATGGAGAAGGGTTCCCCTTTCTCCACATCCTCTCCAGCATGTCTTATCATTTGGGTTTTTTTATTTTTTATTAATTACACTTTATTCATTGTGTATCCCCCATAAGCCCCTCCCTCCTCCCCTCCCGGTCCCACCCTCCCTCCCCTTTCTGCATGCATGCCACTCCCCAAGTCCACTGATAGGGGAGGTTCTCCTCTCCTTTCTGATCTTAGTCTATCAGTTCTCATCAAAAGTGGCTGCATTGTCCTCTACTGTGGTCTGGTAAGGCTGCTCCCCCCTCAGGGGGAGGTGATCAAAGAGCAGGCCAATCAGATTATATCAGAGACAGTCCCTCTTCTCATTACTATGTAACCCACTTGGACACTGAACTGCCATGGGCTACATCTGTGCAGGGGTTCTAGGTTATCTCCATGAATAGTCCTTGGTTGGAGTGTGAGTCTCTGGGAAGTTCCCTGTGTTCAAATTTTCTTGTTCTGTTGCTCTCCTTGTGGAGACCCTGTCCTCTCCATTTGGGTTTTTGATCTTAGCTATTTTGATGGGTGTAAGATGGAATCTCAGAGTCATTTTGATTTGCATTTCCCTGATGACTAAGGATGTTGAGCATTTCTTTAAATATTTCTTCACCATTTGATATTCCTTTGTTGAGAACTGTGTTTAGCTCTGTACCCCATTTTTTAATTGGATTATTTGGTATATTGGTGTTTAATTTGTTGAGTTCTTTATATATTCTGGATGCAGAGACTCACTGCTAAACTTTGGGCAAAGTTCAGGGAGTCTTATGGAAAAAAGGGATGAATAGAAGGACAGAGAGGGGACAGGAGCTCCACAAAGAGACAAACAAAGCAAAAAAATCTGAACCCAGGAGGTCTTGCAGGAACTGATGCATCAACCAAGGACCACACATAGAGAGAACCTACACCCCCTGCGCAGATGTAGCCCATAGGCAGCTCATTCTCCAAGTGGGTTCCCTTAGAGGGGTGTAGGGTCAGTCTCTGACATGAACTCAGTTGCCTACTCTTTGATCACTTCCCCCTGGTGAGGAGCCTTAGCAGGACACAGAAGAAGAGGATCCAGGAAGTCCTAATAAGGCTTGATAGGCTAGGGTCAGATAGTAGGGAAGGAGGACTCCCTCTTTTCAGTGGAATAGGACAGGGGGATGGTGGGGAAGAGGGAAGGAGGTTGGGCCCTGGATTAGATAAGGGAGGGGGCTACAGTCAGGATACAAAGTAAATAAACTGTAAAATAATAATAAGATGAAATAATGTTATATCTTTCCTAGAGGAATGTTTTTCCATTTCCATGGCAATGGCGTGGCCTAGTGGCACGTCAGGTTGATATTATTAACAGTTACTCATCATCATTACTTTTTCATTTGCTATATAGATTGTTTCTCTGGTACATTTTTTTTTTAAAGCATGAATCTAATTATATTGTCAGTTGCTTAAATGCCCTCACATCTTATTTCAAGTTTCATACCAGAGCTAGGAAGGCCCGACATATTACTTCTCTCTCACCCTCAGGTTTGCTCACCTCCTAACACTTCCCTTCTTGTCCATTCCACCTTCATTGATCTTTGTTTTCTTCTGAGATAACTGAGTTTCTTTATGCTTCGTAACAGAAATAAAATATCGTATGACTAGCACTTGTAGGATGTGTGGGTCTTCTGGGCTCAAATGTGACCTCCTCAGCCAGCTTTACTCTCTGCTCGGTCTAGGCCCTACTACCAATCATCTGTTATTTTCTTCCTACCATTACTACCTGACATAACATTGTTTAATTACTGGTTTATTGTGTTCTTTTATCTCTCCCTCTAGAAACTATGTCCATTCAGGGCAGGGATTATAATTAGACTTTTGGCTACTTTATTGATTTTTTTTTTTTACTACCTCCCTATGCCACCCCTAACCCTTCAGATTCCTTTGCACTAGATAGGAAAGAAAGAAGGTTAGAAGGGAAAGGAGATGTTGATATTGTCAGGCTACTTACTGTTGATTAGGGGCAGTGGTTTCCTTGGGGCAAGTTTGATCTTCATCATCAGGATATCTCCAACCAGCAACCAGAAATCTAGCAACAGCAGCAGGAGAAGCAGCAGGGGAAGCAGCAGCAGCCTTCTCTCTTGGGGCTCTGGTATTTATTTATAAGAGTTCCCAGAATTGTAAACATAAACTATCCTTGGGCATCAAAATCACGACCCTGCCAAAGAATGAGGCAAATTATAGTCAGCTGCTGTGGACAATCTGCAGCACCATACTCGATACCTGAATTAAAACAAAAACATGGCATTTCTGTTTTTTAAATGAACCAACAGTTCTCACTACAAGGGATACTGACATTGTAACTGAATCTTTGCCTCTGATTCCAATGTTTTAACTCACAGTAGATATTTTGCAAATAATGAATGCTGAATGAATGAATAAAATGTCTACTTTCCCATGCACTTGGTAACTGAATATGGAAATCTCAGTATTAACTTATTCCAATAGTAAAATGGAAACCATTCTAGACTCTCTGTGTGTGTATGAGTATCTCCCTCCCTCTAACCCTCCTCCTTCCCTCCCTTTTTCCCCCTCCATCCCTCCCTCCCTCTAGTGGGCTGTAATCAAATCAGGCCTTGCAGATGCTAGACACCTACCTCTGAGCTACATAGGAGACTCTTAATCAGAAAATGATTTAAAAGAGAATTAAGAAGTTGTAAAATTTAATGTAAGCATTAAAGAAGCAAAGGCCAGAGACACCACGGCCAGTGATTAGGAAAACAAGTTTGAGGAATTTTGATGAACTCCTGCCAAAGATCTCAGCTGTACACAGCACCAAAAATTCTCAAGGGCTTATGCAGAAGTCCTGGAAAAAAAAAAAAAAACTCATTCTGCTAACTGCAAATACCCATTTGCTTACTCATCGCTGCTGAGTAATAACAGGGCTCCTTTCTTTTCTGTCTTCCCATCTTTCGTGAGTTCTTTTCAGGGAAGAGATCTAACATGAAGTAGTGTTGGCCAGTGAGAAAGAAGCATATTATCCTAGGACCCTAAATACCTCTAAGGATGAAAGAAAGAAAGAAAGAAAGAAAGAAAGAAAGAAAGAAAGAAAGAAAGAAAGAAAGAAAGAAAGGAGAGAGAGAGAGAGAGAGAGGGGAGGGGTGAGGAAAGGAGAGAGGCACTAACAACCCAACTCCTAGGCTCACCTCCTTCCAATCGATGATGAAGTGCACTAGTTTTTACTGCTCTTATTCTCTCCCTATCTCCATTGTCTGTCCTCTACTGGCCCCTCCCACCTCCAGTTAGGTGCTGCAGAGGATAATGTCCTGTCCTGATCCTGTGAGACACAGCTTTCAGACACTGCCTTGCCCAAGGAGCCTTATGTGAGTTTGAATGAAAATGGCCCCATAGAGTCAGATGTTTGAATGTTCAGTCCACAGTTGGTGGAACAGTTTGGGAAGGATTAGAAGCTGTGGGCTTATTGGATGAGCTGTGTTTCTAGGGATAGGCTTCAGTGTATCAAAAACACACCATTCCCAATTAGTTCTCTCTGCTTCATACTTGTAGCTCAAAATATAGGCTCTAGCTACCACTGGAGCACCATGCCTGCCTGCCTGCTGTCATGCTTCTTGCCATGATGGTCATAGAGTCTTAACTGTCTGGATCCAGAAGAAACAAGCTAAACACTTTTTCTTATAAGTTACCTTGGGCATAATGTTTTGTCACAGCAACTGAAAAGTACCTTCCTTCACTTCCTTGTCTTTGCATCCCTCTTGGCCTTCTCTAATGCTCACCCTACAACTGAGTTAGGACCCTCCCCTCAGCAGCACTAACACTCATATGTTAAGAGTCTATGTAACTAGAGGCTTCATGTAAGAAGAACCTTCATAACATAGGAATATGTTATCCCTTCACTGGGGTTAACATCTTCAAGATCATGTTTTATCACTTTCATTTTGGTACCAGGTAACAGAGTCTTAACACTTGTTTGAATATCCATTTTCTCTGCCTTGAGCCTGTGGCAGATTAAATCAGAGAGTTTGTATTTGACTTTGCCATTTTTGTCTATCTTTGGGTTCAACTTCTTTCTGACAGTTTTAAAAGTATTTCTCACATGGGAGCACGGGTTTCACCCTTCCTGGATCTCTCCCAGACAGAGTGTATAAAGTGAGAGTTGAATATTCTCTCCTGTCTTGTGAAATATCGTTACATGGCAGTAAGACCTTGGAGATCTGGTGCCTAGAAGGCAGAGTGAAAGTGATATCCTCCAAGAGCACTTGTTCTGGAGGAGCAGAAGGACTCTGGTTTGGTTTCCCAGCACTCATGTGGTGGCTCACAAGCACCTGGAACTCCAGCTCCAGGTGACCCAACACCATCTCTGGCTTCTAGAGGCTACGGAATGCATGAGGTGCACATAAACCTAGGCAGGTACACATACACACATAAGTAAAAGTAGTGATAAATAAAGAGTAAAGAAAATATGACTGGCTGCCTGGTCACATGAGGTGAAGCTGTGTACCTCAAAGCTTCTCCTCACTGTTGTGTGTGGGGGTCAGTATTAAGTTTTCTTTTGCACATTCCAAATTCTTGCATGTGAGGAAGTCTCTAAGGAAAACAAGAGTTCCAGACTTGAGTTGTGTGAGACCTAGGTGGCAAATTGCTATAACTGAAACTTCACTGGGCATGGTAGTGGCCTTCCCTACCTCCAAATGAGGGGAGTCAGCCTGTAGGGTGAGAAACTGGGATGACATGGACATTGCTATGGTTTTACAACCACAGGAATGGATCAAAATTACAGCCGAGACCACTCCAGCTGGGAACTGAAAATTATGGACTAACCAGCCTGGGAATAACCAGACCTCCAGTATGTGGAGTTTGAGCCCTGTACACACTCTAGCAAACCATAATTTAAGGAATGTGAAGAAATACTAGATACATCTAGGCTTTACAAATTACAAGTACCATAATCCTTACAAATGCATCATCTATTAGAAATAATCTCAAAAGGGAAACATAAAGGAAATTGTGGGATTTCAGCAAAATACAGATTTGTGAGCTTGGGAAAAAAGAGGAGCTGTTAGTTGTGATTTCCAAATTAAAACTAAATTCTTTATAAGGAAGGAACTGGGTGACATTCCTTAAAAAGACCACAGAGAAATCTAAATTCTTTAATTTCTATTATTAAAGATGATATATAACAGCCAGGCGTCATGGCCTACAGCTGTAATCCCACTGCTTAGGAAGTTGAGGCAGGAGGATCAAAATAGTTCAAGGCCAGCCTGCGCTATACGGGGAAGATACTGGGTGAAGAAGCAGAAAGTGGATGCTGAAATACTCTTGGGAGATAGTCTCTGTAACCTCAGAACAACCTAAGCGATTTGTTATCTAATCCTTTACCTTGTCGTTTTATATTCCAGTGCTCTTATGCTTATTAACTGTCTAAAGATTTTATAGGCCTTTTAGAAGTATTTCTACTGAAAGATTATATCTATATGGAGGAATCCTGACTACAGGAAGGTTAAGTTGCGCACATTGGCGATTATTTTCTATGACAGATTGTCTCCCTCAACCTGCTTAATTAGAGTGAGCTCCACTACCGCGGTAAAGCACCATAATAAACATATGTCTTCTTCCAGCCCACACACATTCGATGAAGGATGCCATGAAAGAGTCTTTCTCATGCTTTTCTTTTCATCTGGGTTTTTTTTTTTTGAGATGCTTTAAAAAAAAATGTGCAACAGAAAAAATTTGAAGTCAGTGACTCCCCTGACAAGGGAAAAATACCCGAGTCCTCCCCTAAACTGTTTGAAGAGCATGGGTGAAGTTCAGCTTTCCTGGCCCAGCTCCACCTAGGAAGAAAATGGATTTGCAATTTGTAGGTAAATGCCTTGCCGCACCCCCCTCCCCCCAACCAGCAATGCTGTTTGTTAAGATTTGTATTTCTCCAGGACTAAGTGGTTTGATGATCTCTGTTAAAATCAACACTCTGCATAAATTTGATATTTTTTCTGGACATTTTTGAAAGTAGCAAGCTTACTTAGATTTACATAATTTTAGCTTTTTTCACATATACTCTTTTTTTTAAAAAAAATATGAAATTTGGCTCTGGTGTCTTGTGATGGTTGCTGGGAGATAAATCAGCCCACACTTTTTTTCCCTTTACATGTTATTCGTCAGCTGAACACCACTGGGAAAAAAAAAAAGTTCTGCCCAAATTTGGCAAAAAATTCAAACAACAAAATTTTAAATCTTTCCATCCTTTACTTTTTCAAGCAATACTCAAATGAATTTTCATTTATGGAAGCATGCTCGAATATTCTGTTGACATATTATTTTTCTTCCGATGTTTAGATTCCTCAGGGGAAAATATCACAAGTTTACTTAAACATAAGAAGTAGTGTTTTTTTTTCTTTTTCTACTTTAATAGGTCAGTTAAATTTTGAACATCACTCAAATGGAAGGGTATTTTTTTCAGTAGCTAAGCAACAACTTCATATTTAAGTGAATGCTTTATTTTATGCCATCTTATCTTTAAGATGACTGAAAATTACTTTTTAGGACATCTTTTGAGATGTTTTACATCTCTGAATATTATGTACTTTATGTACTTTGTGACTCTGGAAAACACCTATACTTTGAAATTTGTCTTGAAGAACAATGATGTGGGTTATATGAAAGAGATTAAGTTTATTACGTACAAAACAAATCAAATATATGCTGATTCTGCAACATAAATTTCAGAAGTTTTTGGAGTTAAATCTTTGTAAGGTCTATCCGTGGGTTATATTATTTTAAATAGAAACTTTTACATTCACTTTTTTGGAACCATGAAGACTAGTTCTTACTTTTGCTAGCACCTACTAGCAAATGGTGGGTAAGGGAAGTAACTATTTAGTATTGTTCACATTATACTGAATTGAAAATAACATGTATTATTTTTTCCTTATGTGAATTTAAACTTCAAGAGTATGGGAACATAGTAAGCATGTGATGGACGTGTACAAAAGCCCAAACTTCAAGACAAAGTATATGCTTTACCTCACTCATGTGTTGTAAATGAATATGCTTTCTGTTCTGCACTTTCTTAAGCAATACCTGTTGTAAAGTCTGGTTAACTGTTATTTTATTATCTGAATAGTATCAGTTCTTCCTCCCATTGTCATGGCTTATGTACACCCAACACATGGGTTAATTCTAGAATTATGTGTTGAGCATGTGGTCTGTGCCAGGACTGTGCCACTTGCACATTCTCTGAGCTGTCAATCTGGAAAAGGATACACACACTCTTTAGGTGATAAGAGAACATCACTTGGCTTCAAGTGCTGCATCTCATTATATTTTAGTTCTTTATTAGTTGAAAAAAAGATTAGCTGAGAATTACTGAGAACTTTTAAATAAATGTTCAATACTAACATGAAATGTTACCTGAATTAAATCCTCTGCATAAACCATGACCATAAAAGTATGAATTAGATGGTGAAGTTCTTATTTTACATGTAGAGAAATAAGATCTAGTCTCTATTTAAAAAACTACAAACTGACCATCTATTTATATTTCACATATTTCATGAGTGTTTGTAACTTATTACACAAACTATTTCTCTTCTAAACTCTTCTATTTAAAAAGCAAAATTAAAGGTACATATTAATTATTGGGGTTTGTGGCACCAGTTGCTTAATTTCTTACATTTGGAATCGTTTTTAATTAGGGAGACAAAGAAGCAAGGTATTACAGGGTGATAATTCCAGCCACTATGGAAATGATGTTATTTAATTGATTTGAAATGCCAGCTTCTAGAATGCATAGCCATTGTTGGACTTTGAGGAACAAAAAAGGGACAGTGACCTACCCATGAAAAGAATGCTATGGATAAGCCAATCAGTTACTTATCAGCCTGCTATTGTTACTGTGCCAAACCAACGTGCTCACATTGCTTGGGCATGATGTGACTGGTAGTTATGGTCAAACAACACCGTAAAGATAAAATGATGACTTCATCCTCCATGGATAACTTACACCTTGTTCTCGACAATTAGTCATTTTAGGAATACATATGAGGAAAGCGTAAAATGAGCACATGTTCCAACGAGGTATAATAGTGCTTTCAAAGCTCAGGCACAGCCAGAAGGAAAGCCTTTATAAATATAAATTTTGCGGAGCTCTTTTTTTTTTTTTTTTTTTAAGAAAGAAATAATTTTATTGAAGAATTCTGAAGACAGTGTTAACCTTCAGCCTTACATGTGAACTCAGACTTAACGTCCTTGAACAATTCCAGTGACTTTACCTGATTGGGACAGTGAAGGAATAAAGAAAAGACAGGCAAATGGACAGACAGAAACATGGACACAGAAAAGCTGGGATCGGAAGGCCTGGGCACTCAGTTGGAGAAGCCACAGTATACAGAAGCACAGAGTGATTATTATATGCAGTTAAACAGGGATGTGGGGTGACTCCAAGCTGAACCACGAATGCATATTTAACTAAAGTGGCTAAGAGCAGTCTTGGGGCGGGGGGAGTCTTCAGGCCGTAATCATGAGGCTGGGGAGAAAGCTGTGATGTATGTTTTCTACACTCTGTCAGATTTTACACTCAGACCCCCCCCCCCCCAGAGGGAGGCTGCCATCCCTCTGAGACTCACCTGGGGACGGCTCTGCCACACCCATAGGGCTGAGGCATTAGTCCTTGACATGGCTTTGCTTGTGTCAACACCACGCATTCACTCAGGACTTCATCCACTCTGGCTTCCTCCCCTCCCTGAAGGTAGTACTACCATCATAACCCTTCCTGGCAATTCTTAGGTTCTCTGTTGGCTCCTTTATGGGATGGCTGGCTCACCAGATACAGAAAGAAACTGCCAATTCAATAAATGACGTCTGACAAACTGTTAATCCCTCTGAGTACCATCCAAATTTCCCCCTTCATTTTCTATTTCATTTCCAGAATCTCTTTTCTTTCCCCAAATAATTTGAAATAGCCTAATAAAAGACATACTGCCTAACACCTTTAAGGATAAGAGTGATATCTTTAAGGTGGAAATCTATCTTTCCTCACCTTGAAACTCAGACTGAAAGTTTGTGCAGAAATGGAGTCACTGCCTGATTGGCTTCTCCCACCTACCCACTTTCCTTCTCCCACATTTGGCCAGAGCAATCTGCTTCTGTGGGAGTCTTGGAGGAAAAAAAAAGAGAGAGAGAGAGAAGCCCAAAATATCAACTTGGCCGTCTAATTGTTTTTACTTATCAAATCACTCAAGGTTTAGTTGAGGGCTGTAAGTCCTTTCCAGAGGCTGTAATCCAAATCCTCAAACAGCAGAGAATTGTGGGGGACAGAACAAAGAGTGAAATATAAAAGGTCCTATGGAGAGGAGAGTCATGATAGCTCTTAAAATAAGTAGGAGATATAAATGCAGAGCTCAAAAATAAATAAATAAATAAATACATACATACATACATACATACATAAATACATAAATAAATAAGCAAGGTCCAATAAACTACAAACACCCACTCAGCATTCTCCCTGACCTTCTTGTGATTACTGAGAATAAGAGAGACCATGGGAGAATGAACAGAAAAATGTTCAGCCAATGTTGCAGAAACCCAGTTTAGTGAAAGCACTAACTGATCCAGGGAGGTTGTTTGTTTGCAGTTCAGACAGAGCAACTTGATAAGAAAAGAATCCTGAGAAAGGTAAATAATTAACCGCCCAGCCCCGGTGAACACCAGCAAGCTAAGACAGTCATTATTAGACCTTCAGAGCAGTAGCTGGCTGTAGCATTGGAAGAACCCAGCCCGAGACAGTTATCTTTATGCTTCAGGTACTTTTACTTTCTCCTGAGAAGCCAGTCCCTAAGTCAGACTGGGTTACACTTTAGAGATCAAAAGGAGACCTTGTCCAAGACATTAGAGACAGTGCTCCAAGTTCTTCAATGCTTATGGAGATGTTTATTCATCTGCTTCCTCCTGTAACTTCCGTGTTTGCAGACCTAAGTCAAATGGTAGGCATGTATACAGCTATTTGGTAAAAAAAAAAAGTGTTTTATCAAGGAGAGTGATAGCTCATAATCATAGCCCTGGGGAGGCTGCAGTGGGAAGATGACAAGTTCAAGGTCAGTATGGACTACATAGCAAGCTCTAGGGTACAATGAGATCCTGTCTCAAAAATCCAGGGGCTAGGGGTGTAACTCAGTGGTAGAGCATTGGCCAAGCAAAGCAAAACAAAACAAACAAACAAACAAAAAAAGCCATTCATAACCCTGTAGTATCATATGTATGCTAGCTTTTTTTCTTCTGTATGTTTTTTGTATAGATTGTCTTACTGGGAACTTATTTAAAATAGAATGGTTCTTTCTCTAAATTATGACCCTGAATCATCTGGACAGAAGAGCAAAATTTTGTTCAGTTAATCTCATTTTTTTCCTAAGACTCTTACAGTCTGCTACATCCGGGGGAATAATAATCACCAAGGAAATAGCAAGAAATGTAGAAGAGTAAAACGGTAAGTTTAATATTAAAAAAAAATGACCAATGTGGACGTAATCAAATGATGTCTAATTACCATGGTGACTTTTAAAATTCTATCAGACCTAGGGCTGACAGTCAGTCAGACCTTTGAACCTATATTCAAAGACAAACAATGTAGGAATGTTACCCTTCTCATTCTCCTCTCGTGTCCAGTTCTGTGAAGTCAACTCAACTGCAAACCTGAATCTGAAAATCAAATTATTTGTTTTAAAGTTGAGGGGAAACACAATTCTGGGTTGTATAGGACCATGGATTGAGTACATCATTGGCTGAAAATGAGAAACAGCTGCTATTCTTTATGATCCATTTTCACTGCCATTTTAGTTCAGTGAATAAGCTTTAAGCAGTTATTCATATTTTATAAATAAATTCTCCATGTCAAAAACTGAGAATGCAACTTATAAAACATCTCGTCTCTTTTTACTTGGTGAGCAGAATGTTCCACCTGTTTTACCTAAGCCTTCTAATTCTCTTCCCTGTGTGCTTGTGGGTCTATTGAGAGTAAGCATGGAGATGGGAATAGAAATTAATTTCTATTCATCTTAAAATTCTTTTCCTAAAAGTTTGTGTTATTCTGGCCAATAGTTTTAGTCTTTGTGTTTGTGTGTGTGTGTATGTGTGTTTGTGTGATCAATTTAGTAGCACTTCAAAGAAAATCTTTCCATAAAGATGGTTTCCACCAAGATCTCAATATTTACAGAGATAAATTTGAGTTGTACATAAGTTCTACATGGAATCTATCACTAGCATTCAAAAAAATAGCTCACTGCTTTAAAGGATGATTACAAAACATTTGGCTTAATTCTTGCTTTCTCTACTATATCACACTCTTCCCATATGGAGGTTACACAGTAATGTTTTATTTAAAATGAAACCATCTAGAGAAAGGCCCAACAGCATGAAAGACAGTTGTCAAACCCTTCCTACGTGGGGTAGAAAATGCATGGGATGATTGTCACAGTTTAGGAGAGATGTAAAGGTAGTTCAAAGAGCAGGGGCATGTATTGGAATATATGAAACACAAAATGAAAGCATTACAAGTCAGAATCAAGTTTTGGGAACTGAACACAATTCAAAACAATGGACTGTTCAAAAACACAGCTGACAGATCAGTTCTCATCTGTGTTGTCCCAGAACACATCACTGGGGACAAAGGCAGCAACAATCTGGGAAAGTAGAATCAGCCACAGTAGGTTAAGAATGTAGTGAGTACATCTCTAAGATGGGTAAAGTTGGGGCTGGATAATGTTTGACAGAGTTGCTGCTGAGAGCTCAGTCACTAGGAGGCATTTTAACCAATTGACCTGCAAGGCCCTCCCCTTTTCTGGGAATCTATCATTTAAGAAGTGGAATGGAGGTTGTAGCGCAAGTCGTATGGAGATGAGAAAGTTTGATGGAGTCAATGTCCAATGCATGCTTCTGGGCCATTTCAGCAGATCATAGATTCATGGCTTCTTGAGATCCTTCAAGGTTCAGGTCTAATTTGACACTTATCATAACAACTATGTGGTTTCTTTCTCCTTGTGATATGAAAACAGAATAAAATGATGGCGTGCCCTTCAGGATTGCCTCAAGGTGTACCAAGGCCTAGATTGTATTAATAATAGTGGATACTTCTGGTCCTCATATATCCCCTTCAGAACTAAGACACTCACTCATCCAGCCCCATAGGGCCTTGACTTCACTTTGAACAAACCAGAAGTGTCATCTCAGCCCCCTAGCTGCCTATGGTTTCTGGTAACACCTTTGATGGTTAATATTGACTATTAACCTGACAGTATCTAGAACCAGCTAGGAGACAAACCCCTGGTAACTCAATGAGAAAGCTTCTAGATTAAGGTGAGGTAGGAAGAACCACTCTAAATGTGGTCTGTAGCACTGGCTTCTCTCTCCCTCCCCCTATCCTCCTCCTCCTCCTTCTTCTCTCTCTCTCTTTCTCTCTCTCTCTCTTAACTGACTACGGCCATAATGTTCACCCTTGCCTCACTTTCCTGACACCATGCCTCTGCACCAGGATGGACTGTATTCCTTCTTAAACCATTCATCAAAATAGAGCCTTCCTTCTACAAGCTGCTCTCATCAGGAGTTTTGCCACAGGCACAAGCTAAATTGTGAATACTAAGTTTCATCAGAGGTTTGCCTCCTCTTTGCCCAGTTTTAGGACCCTGCTCCTCTTTACATAAACCCCCTTCAGTAAATAGTTTCTTCATGACAGTTTCTTCTAATAGTTTCATGGTTCCTTCTAAGACAGTAGAAATAATGATGGTGCTGATGAGGATGAGGATGCCATTGGGTAGGGGTGACATGAAGTAGACACAACGATGATGGAAACGATATTCCATGCATGTTATTCTCTCATTTGATCATAATGATAGTCTGTGGGTGGACAGGGTCCTAATTTCTTCTCAGGCTAAAAATAAGGGGACTCAGTCACATGAAACATGACTCCACATATAAAGACAGATCTTGTGGAAACCTTGTCGTCTTCTATCTCAATGTTATTTCACCTCATTTCTGTGCCGAACACATCACAGAGCTCAGAACATATTAGCTGAATTAATGAGCTGATTCTGTTGGCTCTTTATTCTTCCCTTTCCCCTGAAAATTGGGGGCAAGAGGGGATTATACATTCAGTGGTCCTGCCTTGCAAGATAATCATGATTTCAACAATTTGAAGTTTTGCATTCAATGGATTTTATACTCACTAGCTCACAAGAACAATTTGTTTCGTTTTGTTTAGAAAATACGATGACTTGTATCTAAGTAATATGCAGAGCAAAGAGAAACATATTTAAAATAATACACAAGAGACTCTGTGAGGTCCTGGCATACTGAGCTAGGCTTCTGGGTTTGTGTTTATTACGTGCAGCAGAACCTGAAGAGCAAGTATTTGTTGTTATTGGTCAGTGAGTGCCATACTTCAGCTGGGTGAGTGCACTTCACTGGCCACTGGCCACTTAAGGTAAGAAGACAGCGTTTCCAAGAAGTCGTCATTGTGTGTGTGTGGGGGGGGGGGACCTTCAAAAAAACTCACCAGAGATAGCAGGAGAACAAAAGATGTTTGTTATGAAAACAACAGTGACATGGCAAAGTGAACTGAAAAAAATTCAGTTTAAGTCCACATGTGCTGAAATATCTGATTAAAACACTCCAGAGATTGGCTTCCCCACTTCGATTTTACTTGAATGAAGCTGTTTGGCTTGTGTAGGCACAGACTTTAAAGGCTGGAGGGCCAGCTTGTTTAATTAACTGCAGAAAGACTCCCCGCCAGGACCTGGGATATTTCACTCTGCAGGAGGGCTAGGTGAAGAGTTTCCACAGCAGAGAGAGGAGCTGTTGAGAGGGGGAGGTGGCTGATTGCAACTCAGAGGAAATAAAAACTATTCTTCTTTCTTCAGTTAGGCACTGCATAAAGACAGGTTAGAAACAGAAATTGTTTCTTTCACCCCAGGAGCAAACCTGGAGTTTGATTTTCAAGCGATGATCGTTCCTAGCCTTTAAATTGGAATAATGCTTTCTCCCCTCCATTTGTAGGGGGCAGAAAGGGGAGGAGGGACACATTTTCTCACCCAGCAGAGAGTCAATGCTGTCACTTTGGTGACAAAGACAAGTTAACAGGAGAAGCAGTTTAAAATAATTTTCATTTAATCAAAGTCTTCTGTGTCACCGGAGCCTTCAGAAATGAAGACCCAAAGACCTGAGGAATGGTATTTATGCTAAGGGTGCAATAAGGAAGGGACAGCTGTGCAGAAATAGGATTGGACGAAAGGGAATGATGTGACCTGGTGAGTGAGGGAAGGGCTGTCCGCTCAGATTTCCTTGGTCTCTGGGCAGACTTGCTTACCAAGGGGCAGCACTTCCCCAGAATAACGATCTTCTCGGGAGGGGTGAGAAGAGAGAGAGGGCTGTCCAACATCCAACCAGCACACACCCAGCTGTCCTCTATCACCAATCACACACCCAAACGTCTTCATGAAGGTGCAACTGTGCCCCTGGGGAGTCTGTGGATGTGCTGCTGTTTAGTCAGAACATATCAACGCCTCTTGTGCTGCGAATATGAAAAAGTTAGCATAAAATAATCAAGCATGATCCTTATACTCTTAATCTTCTCGTAACTTTCTAAATAGTGAAGTTCACTAGGACATCCTAAGTATCCTAAGGAAAGCAGTGTTCACCAGGCTTCACAATTTTTTTTTTTTACATATGGACCCATTTTTAACAGTTGTGTAATGACTCGTGTGTGTGTGTGTGTGTGTGTGTGTGTGTGTGTGTGTGAGCATGCACAGGCATGTACAGACCAGAGGTCAACACTGTGAATCTTTCTTAATCACTCTATACGTTGCTTTTAAAGGTTTTCCTACTTTTATTTTATGTGTCTGAGTGTTTTGTCTGCATTTGTGCATATGCATTGTGTATGTGCCTGGTCCTGGCGGAGGAAATGGAATGACTAAGACTGTGAACCACCATGTAAGTGCTGGGAACTAAACTCGGGTTCTCTGTAATATAGCAAGTGGTCTCAACCACGGAGTCATCTCTCCAGCCCTCAACCTTATGTTTTGAGATAGGGTGTCCCAGTAAACATGCAGATCACTAGTTTTGCTACACAGGAGGCTTTTTTTTCCCCTTTAATGTGGATAATATGTCTCAAACTCGGGCCATTCCTTGCATGCTGCACACTTTCCTGATGCAGCTTTCTCCCTAGCCCCTGCTATCTTTTAAACACCGAGCATCTCTCATGCTGTGAGACACAGAAGTCTGCTTCCCTTGCTGTGCCAGTCATCACTGTATTTTTAAAGTGTTCTTTTTATATGTTATCGGATTCCCAGCCAACTTCGCTAGCTCTCAAAAGAATTACCTCTACGGTTTTGAAACATACAAGGTTTGCAGTTTAAGTTTCCAGAAAACAAGATATGTCTCGGTCGGGCCACAGTCGTGGCAGCTTTATCATGTTCATCCAAGAAAACCAACCAAATGCAACAAGATACTGAAAACAGGAGCAGGTCGCTGGCTTTGAAGCACTTCACTGCTCATTGTTCACTGTTTCTCAGATTTGGTGGGTAGGCAATGCTGCTTGAAGGCTTCCAGAACTCTAGCAATGAATATTTCATCCTAGGATTGTTGAGGTGGTGCAGTCTGGGCCTTTATTTCTCCTTCTTCTTCTTCTTTTCTTCTTCTTCTTCTTCTTCTTCTTCTTCTTCTTCTTCTTCTTCTT
>NW_026596147.1:6317796-6346873 GCF_907164565.1 Psammomys obesus
TTCTTCTTCTTCTTCTTCTTCTTCTTCTTCTTCTTCTTCTTCTTCTTCTTCTTCTCCTCCTCCTCCTCCTCCTCCTCCTCCTCCTCCTCCTCCTTCTTGTCCTCTTCCCCCCCTTCTCTTTCTCCTTCTCCTAGGCTTATTTTCCTTTTCTTAAATTACATCTATGTGTGTGACATTGGTGGGGATGTGCACACAAGTACAGGTGACCAAAGAAACCAACAGACAATGCTAGATTCTCTGGAACTGGAGTTACAGGCAGTTGTGAGCTGCACAATGCAGGTTCTGGAAACTGAACCCTGGTTGTCTGGAAGAGCAGTCCACATTCTTAGCTGATGAGCCACCTCTTTCCCACCAGCCCCAGTCTATTGATTTGGAAAGGTCAAACTTTGAAAAGCACCCCATAGAGAATACTGCCATTTAGAACAGTCCAAGTCTCTATGGGAAGAATTTTAGGAATATCTTCACCTAGTTGTCTCAAGTCTTTCTTGTACACAGAATGATCGATGGAGAAATGCAACCTAAATGCATTTGGGAAAGCTCCTCCAACAAACAGTAATAAAAATCCCATTGTACAAAAGAACATTGTGTTATACTTTCATTGGCAGCATGTTTTTTTTCCCTCATTTTAGTAGAACATAAAATAACACTATGTTTCATAATCTGAGTTTTCATTTTGTTGGAACTTTTTGACACCTAAAATAAATACCTAACATAGAGAAGGTATCCAACAGATGTCTGACAATAATGATGGGTAATAAAAGCAGCCAAAATACAAAGCGCCTTGCGTTGCTCTATAAAAACAAATCACCCAAGTAGATGTTCCCCAAGGCCTTCCTTCTAAAATACAAATATAGGCTAGGCGTAGGAACATACATCTGAAATCTTAACACTTGAGAGGTAGAGGCAAAAGGCTCAGGGGTTCAAATCTGTCCTCATCTATATAGAAAGACTCAGGCTGGCCCTGTTTTTGTAAGGCCATGTATCAATAAGGGGGGTTGTGGTATTACATCTCTGTTGTTGTTGTGGTGGTGGTGGTGGTGTGTGTTTGTATGATCTCATTATATAAGAGGTGGAGAGATGGCCTGATGGCTAGTTAAGAGTGGGTGCTGCTCTTGCAGAAGAGCCAAATTTTAGTTCCCAGCACCCATGTTAAGTGACTCACAACTGACAGTAACTCCAGATCCAGAATCTCTCATCTCTAGCCTCTACAGGCATACACACACACACACACACACACACACACACACACACCATGCACATGCCACCACCACCCTAAAACATACACAGAAACATAATTAAAAAGTGAAATCTTTTTGAAAAATCATTCAAACATGGTACTTGGTGGCTTCCCAGCCCTTGGGAGCTCACATCTGTATTGTACAGAGTGAGCCTTATGTCTTGTCTTTTCCAGTCCAAAACTGCAAATCTATTCACTTTTCTGAGGCCTTCTTGCCCTTTTCTGTCATACCTGCTGCTTCCCTCGACACAGAGATCCTGTTTCTGCCTATCAGAACGGCCACATCCTCTTCACCTGCTTGGATCAACTGAAGCACAGCCCTTCATGAAACTCATAGACTAATCATTTTTCTCTTTGCTCCCTGGACAGTCTCACTCTGAGAAACCCCATGGTAACATCACTGGGAATCGGCTTAGGTTTACACCTCCCCTGAAGAATGGGAGCCTGGATATATTAATCTGACACTTGGTGCTATTCTTAAGATGTGGAGTGATTAAAGGAAACATTTGATTGAATGGAGGAACGGTATTCAGGGAAGACTTAACTCAGTGGAGACTCGTCCAGATCCACTCGCTGTTTCTGTATCTGTAGACATGACCTGGAAATAAGATGAAGGCAAAGCCAAACTGATTCCTTTCGTAATCTAGCTGACAGTGATAATATACACAAATGTACACGCAGATAGGCAGACACAGTGTGAGTGTGGTCAGTAGTAGATGAACTAAGACCCTGCATCCAAGTGCAGCTACAATTCCTAAAGGGAAAGGGGTCTCTTTCCATAAATGTCTACTCTGTGTCCTCAGAAGCATGTGTGGAATCCTCCTCATGAACTTCTTCTCTCTTCTAAGATGTACGTGTCCCCTCGCTCCTCTGTCCCCATTACTCTACTTCTTCAGCCCTCTTTCTTCCCCAGCTGCACTGCTAAGACTACCCACCCAGCTTCAGAAGTGAGCTCCTCAGAGGCAGCTTTGCCGCCAATAGCTTCACACAGTTTTAGCAGGATCCAGATTGAGTTCTAAGTGCCCTTCGATGCCGGTTCATAAGCAGTGCCTATTTCTTCATTGCTGACCTCCATTGGTCCTTAGACTCTGTGCTGGCCAATAATAAAGCACCCTGTCAGTTTGATGATGTCTAGAATCACCAGGGAGGCACATCGCTGGGCATATGTGAGGGTGTTTGCAGAAGGGTTTGCCAGCAAAGGGAGGGCCCATCCTGAACGTGGACAACACCTTCCCAGGAGTTGGGGACCTAGACTGAACAGGGAGGAAGAAGCCAGCTGGCATCAGCATTCATGTTTCTCTGCTTTTGACTTTGGATCAACGAGACCAACTGGTTAATGATCCTGCCATGATGCCATCCCCACAGGATGGACTGTACCCTCAACCTGTGAACTCAAATAAACCCCCCTCCTTAAAATAGATTCTTGTCTAATATTTCATCACAGTGATGAAAAAAGCAACTCACACTGCATCTAATGTTTCCTTTCTATGCTCATATAATTTTTTAAAAAATTATTTTGGAAGGTTCCAGACATCTGTATCCATCATGGTTCTTCTCACTTTATAGCAATGCAATAAAAATCAGAAATGAGGTATTGAAGAACATAGAATAACAACTTAATCCAGTTAGTTGCCCAAACAACTGAGTTATAGACAACATCCCGAAAGGCAGAAAAGGGTTAAGTCATTCCTACAAGATCACACAGCTGGTGCTGACAGAAAGGATGGATCTGTGCAGTGCATTCATTTGCCTGGTAAATCAATTAAACTGGGACGTGGATATGAAAGTAGGATGAAGAATGGCGTGGACTAAGTTGCTTGAGTCCCAGCTAGGACACCTGCAGGGACACACTGATGAACCAGTGTTCCACCACACTTGAAGGGACACTTCTTTACCCTGTCAAATCCTCCCTCTGATGACGTCCAGCCAGGTCAGCAACACATGAGGGAACAGCTAAGAATGAAGCGTAAGAGAGGTTTCCATCAAGACAGCCAGGAGGCTATCAATGTCAGTATCCTCTGGTGATGGTTGCCTACCTACAATACATTCTTTTTCTTCATTAACAACAGATCACTATTTCTGTTGTCTGAGGCTATAATGAACCTGACTAGAAGACAGCATCTGCCAGCCTCCCTTGTGATTGAGACCCGATAGGAGACATCAAGGACAATGCATGGAGAGGACATAAAACCATGGCTTAGATGTAGCCCATAGACTCAGTATCCAAGTGGTCCCTAGGAAGGGGAGCAGGGACTTTCTCTGGCATGAACTCAGTGACAGGCTCTCTGATCACCTCCCCCTGGGGGGGGGGGGCAGGTTGCAGCCTTGCCTGGCCACAAAAGAAGACAATGTAACCAGTCCTGATGAGACCTGATAGGCTAGGATCAGATGGAAGGGGAGGAGGACCTCCCCTATCAGTGGACTAGGGGTGGGGCATAGGGAGAGAAGAGGGAGGGAGGACGGGTTTGGGAGGAGACAAGAGAAGGGGCCCACAGCCAGGATACAAAGTGAATAAATTGTAATAAATGATAATAATTTAAAAAGAAAAAATAATCAGTTCTTAAAAAAATAAAGAGTGCTGGATAGTGTGGGAAAGGTCTTCAAAACAGGCCAAGATGGAGACGTAGCTCAGTGGTAGGGTACTTGCTTGACATGAGCAGGACATAGTTTATTTTTCCTAGCAGTGTATGCTGCCATTGGCAGGCCCTTTCTTGGTTGGTCTACTGGATCCTGAAGCACATATGATAGCACATAATACTTCAGCTCCATCTTACTTTGATTGAATGTCGGCATCTAGATCAGAAGTGTGATATCAGAATCATTTATGTCTGAAAGGCAAAAGGTGATGCTTCTTTGTTTTCATTTTTCTGGGGATTTGCACAGTTTGGCTGCTTCAGGATGTGGCTTTTGCCTCTTCAGCATTTAGGAACTGTGCCAGGTTTCACCCTGTACCTCATAGTTTCTTTCAATGGCTCTGGTTGAAACAACGGCATTTGTTTTATTTCATGTTTTAATTAATTTACTTATTTATTCACTTTACATCCCGATCATAGGCCCTTCCCTTCTCTCCCCCCGGTCTATCCATCCACCTCCTTCCTTCCTCCCTCCTCATTCAAGCACGGCTTCCCTTGCTGAGGCTGATGGTTCCTTACTGATTCAACGCTTCCAGAATGATGGTGCCTGGGGCCATTTCTGAGATGGGCACATGGCACTCAGCTTGCAGCTATGTGGGAAGCATTGTTTCCACTGGGGCCGGTGGTAAGTGGAAAAGGCCACTACAGTTATATTCTAGATGTGGTCGGATCGCCTCCCTAAAACACAGCAGTGGAAAAGCTGTCACTCCCCACTTCCGCTCGCACACTCACACAGTGCACTCGTGTTAACCCAGATCTCTGGTCTTGAGCTGGGTCTAGAAAAACTTGTTTGTGCTCAAGGGGTTAGTCCTCAGAACAGGAAGGGGTTGGTGAGTAGTATAATTGTGGGTTAGTTTTGTTGTTACTGAACAACATTCCCCCAGGCTCCTACTGACACATATAACTGCAGACTGTACGACGAAGCTCTCCTTTCAGCTTCTGCAATCATAGTCATTTGCAAGCCAAGAGCTTGGGCAGGCCGGGTTATCTAAAGGAACATTGTTATTACGCAGCAGCCAAGAGCATCTTAGGCCTTGCTAACTCTGCTTCCTGTACCTCTTGCCACTTTTCCCCACTACTTCTTCCTCTGGGAGAGATGCAGAACGGTGACAGGGTTCTGGCTACTCCTCACGTGACAGTCTTTCAGGATACGCACTCGGCAGTGCTATGTGGGTAGATTATTTTATGTCAATGTTTTTTTTTTTTTTTTTTTAAGTTTCACACTGCTGACCTTGACATTCTCACCACTACTGCGATAAGATTTGGTTCTTCTGTAATCATTTTCTTATTTTTTATTTATGTGGTATATGGGTTTCTGACAAGCCTTCAGTAGACTGAACTGGTTTTGGTGTTGGGGGCAGGACAGATAAATGTCACCAGATATTAATGGGAGTTGGGATTCTTTGCTAGCTAGGAAGCCATGTACTCAACCGCCTGAGGAGGTGTCTGCTTCCCAGTATGGCATCTTGGAGAATTTGCTTTGTTTTTCCAATCGCCAACCCCCACCTAATCCTACCCAAGGTGATCATCACACTTGCCATCATAGTCTCACTTAGAATGCACATTATTCCTGTCCTTGTGAAAATGGCTAAACATGTAGGACTGTGGAACAACCTTTGACCCATTCCATTTGTTATTAGGAATTGGAAATCTCTGCGCGAGCTTTATAAAACTGTGTTGCTTCCATTAAACAAACCACACTCCAGTTTTATTCCCCACAGTGAGTCTCACAAAGAGTCTCTTTGTTACACTAGAGACAGGACCTTTTGGTAGAACCAGTGATGAAGGCTCTAGGATAGGTGTGCCCCAGGAGAATGTTGATCTAGGCAACAATGCTCTCATTGAGCTTTACTGCAAAGAAGGAACCACATTAAGAAGGATTTCAACTTGGGAGCCAGTGGGTAAGTGGCTTATGAGCAAGACAAGGAGAAGCAGCAAATGCAGGGAAACAGCAAATTCTTTTCAAAAAAAAAAGTACATATATTCTCAACGGCTGTTACCAAAATAGCTTATTATTAAGAATAATACTAATGGCTTAGTTAGTCCATAATTTTATCAATCTTTGTTTTTAACTTTACTAAGAAGTTATGTACCATCAGGTAAGCTTAAAATGGTTATCTTATTTCAAACACTACATTTTGTTCCATTTTTAAAAGATTTGAAACGTGAAAAGAAAGACTTCAAACTTATAGAAAAGTGAGAAGAATTGAAAAATAAAATAAAAACATCCTTCACTGAAGATCCACCAGGGGTTGGTATGTTGCATAATCCTACTGCCTTTATTTAAAGAGGGGTGATAGATAATAGAGAGAGAGATCATGATAGATACATAGATAGATAGATAGATGGATAGATAGATAGATAGATAGATAGATAGATAGATAGATAGGTAAATGATAGATAGATAGATAGATAGATAGATATAGATGATAGGTAGATAGATGATATATAGACATTAGATGATGATAGATAATAGATGGTAGATATATAGACATAGATGATGATAGATGATAGGTAGATAAATGATATATAGACATTAGATGATGATAGATAATAGATGGTAGATATATAGACATAGATGATGATAGATAATAGATGGTAGATAGATATGAAAATTGATAGATAAGTATGTAGATAGGTAATAAACAGAGAGACAAAAGCTACATAACATATATGGCTATATTTGTGTGTGTGGCATAACTTAGCTCTTAGATGATAAATAGGTAGGTGATAGGTAGAGATAGATAAATTATAGATAATATAAATTTGTATGTGGTGAAACTTAGCTCTTAAAGGACAACAGGTAATAGACATTGTGTAATTTTAATGTTATAGCTAGTATTTCTAAATGTACACTGTGTTTATTTTAGAAAAATCATATTCTAGTGTGGCAATACTTTCAAACAGAACATAATTCCAAATGGAAATTTCTATCCACATTCTTCATTTTATTTCATAATAACTCCCCCAAATAGTGTATGTATTATCTCTATATGTCAATGGATATCTTATTAACTTTTAATTATGTAACAAATATAATTATGGTATATAGAAACTTGAAAATATTTTATGGACATTTTTGCTTAAAATTCCACTGTAAGACAATACCTCAATAGAGGAAACAGGCAAAATTGCCAATAAGAACTTGACAGAGGAGGTGACCTGAAAGATCCCCAAATAAAGAGATGTTCAATTTTTTCAGTGACTAGACAGTTGAAAAGTACAACCATAATAAACGATGACTTTGCAGCTACTACCCTGGCAGAAATTTAAAAAGTAGATGATACCAAGCATCCTGACTAATGAAACCAAAGGGTGGGGAGGTCCAAGACATTAGCAATTTGGAAAAAAAATCTCATCCCACAACGAAAGATGTGTTAGGAAGGCCAGAGTTGTTTCTTGAAAGCCTGTTCATAGTAATGTTTGAAATGGGCACTTTCACCAGAAGAATAAATGTTAGAGATGTGAATTAGAATGGACCCATAGCACTAGAGAGTTTGATAAGCCATGCCAGACAGAGTTTGAGGAGAGAGATTTTGACATAAAGCAAAAGCCAATGAGAACCCATGCCCTTATACAGAGATGTACTTAGCAAGCCCTCTGCAAACTTGGGCTCAACATTGGCAGATTCATACCATCACAAATTTTAAAAAATTTCACAAATTTCTTCTGTGTGATGTGATGCATAGCCATGCATGCCTGCAATTCTAGTACTTAGGAAGCAGAAACAGCAGGATCTAGAGTTCAAATTCAACCTCAACTACATTGCAAATTCAAGGTCCTTCTGGGCTAATGAAACCCTGCCTTATTAAAAAAAATATATGTATCCAGACTTCTTAACACTATTTTCTAAGTAACATGATACAACATACATAGCATTTATTTGCACTGAATTAGACATAAATTGTATGTGAACACCCCATTTAATATGAAGGACTTGAACATCTGATGATTATGCTATCCTTGGTGAGAGGAGGTTGTCCTGGGACCAGTATCCAGTGGCTAATGAGGGATAGAGATGCTTAAAGGATACCACAGGGTCAAGAAATAGCAAGGGATGGGTTTCAGTTCCTAGCAGCCTTTTCTAGTCCTGTGCGATGTGGGGGTTTCAGGGTCTTTTCTTTAGAGGAAGAACTGTTGATAGCATCATGGATGCAGGAGATACATGCTAAAGAAAGGAGACTCTGAATCCCAAAGGAAAATGACATTAATGATTTCTATACCCAGCTAAACAATCATGTAGGTAGCATAAAGACATTGTCAGGCATGCCATGAAAAAAAAAAACTCATACAAAAATCCAAAATAACCTCGGAATATTTGTTGGTAGCATTTATAAAGGGCCAATGTTTAATTAGAATCACTTCAGTTTTCCTGAAATGATGGCATTCGTAAGTGTTTTGACTGTTGAAAATGAGATAAAATTCAGAATGCATGTAAAACATTCCAGCGCTGTAGGATATCATTCAGTATTAAGGAAGCTACACATAGTGTCATATACCTGCAGTCACAGCTACTCAGTAGGCTGAAGCAGGAGGATTCCTTGAGTCCAAAAGTTGGAGACCAGCCTAGGCAACACAGTTAGATCCTGTCTTACATTCAAGAAAATATATGCATTGAGGAGTTACTGTAGTAAAGTATAGAAGGCAATAATGTATGAGCTTTCAGACTGGCTTTCAGGCAGTGGCAGAGAAAAACAGTATATATATATATATATATATATATATATATATATATATATATATATATAATGGCACGAGTCCCTAGATAATTGAGACAGACAGATCCCATGCACAGTGGGAAAGCAGAAGTAAACTTTTTGAGAGTGCCACTGGTGATGGATGGATCTATGTGAGCAAGATGCTGAAGAATAAAGAGGCACCTTGCAATCGAAGTTAAAGGCACAGAACGAGGTTCAGCAAAGAGCCTTTCAGGAATCAGAAGTATCCAGGAGTTCAGGACGCAAGGACTTTTATGCCTCTTGGGAGGTGGACATTTGAAATCAAAGAGCAGACATGCTCAAGGAACTGCAGTAATCTATTCAAGACAGCAAACTCAGTGGGTTAACAGAGGATAACTCCAGTGACCATACAAAGTGTGGGACTAACTAAGCAGGAATGATCCAGGCCTTTATTACTGGATATACTGATCCTGTGCAGATCAAATATGAATCTGCTTGGACAGGGAGAGGAGACGGGATCCCTAAATCTACATGTACAGGGTTCCTGTCACACTGGCCCTGGGAATGACTGCAGAAGGCAGGAATATTGACTTGGGCAGGAAAATGCGATACCTACAAAATACAAATCAATGTCTCTTAGCAAACGAAACTTGTCTGTTTACAAGTCCAAAGTGTTAACACTATTTCAAACAGATTTCTAGAAGCAAAACTAAGTAATGGCACTGCTTTGAAAATATATTAACTAGAACATGACTGATGACAATGCTTAAAAAGTAGAAAAGACTTGGGGGGATTTTAGAAGATTTAAATTGTTAATGGCATTAACCATGGAAGATTCTCTGAGGAGGTGGGCTTTTAAGAAAGTGTGGAATACAATCCAAACTACTCCTGCCTTGAAGGTAATTAATTCTCAAAGGATTTTTCATTAGGTTTGGATTTTTCTAGAAGTATCTTAACATTAAAAATAAAGTATAGTTGAGTTAAAGGTAGCTTTCTACAGAAACAACAAGAGAACTTTTAAAAGTTCTGCTTTAAACTGTACAATGTTTAGAGATGTTTAAGCCCATTCTTTAGATATATGGATAATTCAGAATTGATAAACTTGCCTACCTGACTGGACTATTATTAATTTGACCAGATACAACACACTATTCACGAGGCTTTGTTTGAGTTAAGTTGGCTATAAGGTTGTCACTGGCAAATAAAAACCACAGCTGTCCACATTTACCAGTGTCCTTCCCGGCCTTTCCTTCCGCGATGCCAAGGTCGAACCTGGTTTTGCCCACAGTTCCATGGTGCCCCTGTGGCGACATGCATATTATTAACCTGGATAGATGAGAATACAGCTTCTTCCTCGATCTGATCTCACAGGGTCACAGTGACGCATGCATACAACAAAAGTTCCCCAGAAAAGCCGGGAGGGCGGGGGGGGGGGGGGGCGGGGGGGCGGGGGGGGGAAGGCGGGGGCCGAGGGGGGACCCAGGGCGCTTGCGTTCTCGCTCAAACATTTAGAAAGGTAACAGAAGCTGGTCCCCCCCCCCTTCGAAAAACGATGCGTTTGATTTAAAAGAGAGAAAAAAGAAATTAACAAGCTGTGTAGCGCGCTGCACATGACCAGCCATGCTTGCTAGGTCTGTCTGTTGGCTGTTGCTATGGCTACGAAAAGCCAGCGGAACCCAATGAGCTGTCTGCAACCGCGCTGAGAGGACCAGCCATTTTACTTAGGGAAAGCAGTGTGGCACAGAGCTTCACCCAGGAAGAAGCAAATTTAAAAATAATAATAATAATAAATAATAATAATAAATCTTTTTTTTGAACGAAGAGAGCCACATCAGGCATGCCAGCGCACAATTATTGCGGCCACGTGTGCCCGCCAGCCGCCCCTGCGACAAGCTGCTGACTGCCTTTGCAATTAGCTGATTGGAGAGCGGGGGAACGCAGGGTGATAATGCTGCGTATCCGCTCGCGGGCAGCAGGAAAGGGTTTTGTCTCGGCCAGGCAAGCCTTCCCCGCACGGTTGTCTCGGCAGCTCCCGAGCTGAGAGGCCCGGGGCTCTGAAGGGAGGGGGTCGCCCCCTGCCAGCACGGGTCCTGTGCCAGGCTGCTGCTCCCGAGCCGCAGGTCTGGGACAGCAGGTGTGCGCGCGCGGATGGGCACTGGGCTGGAACGCGGGCGGACGCTCTCGGCTTCACCTGCTTCCTGTTAACAGACCGTGGGCTCGCAGGGCATCTGCTCCTCCACGCTGCAGCGGAGGCTGAGGAAGGGGCTCCGGGCATCCCACTGGACTGACGGAGGTAAGCTTTTCCCCTCTCTTGAAAGCCCGGGATACAAATGAATTGAAGCAAAACTTAACCCGGAAATTTTACATTGATCGTTAGGGATCTGAAATTAAGGGGGAGACGCTCGCATTACTCCCACAAAAATAGTGTCTAAGATAGAGAGTTACCTCGGTGAATCGAGGTTCCAGAAATTGTCTGGTAAAGAAGAGAGTACTGCTGCTTTGTGTTAGGATTTAAAATAAATATTTACTGTTTTAACAAACTGTGATGGCTTGTCTTTCTGGACAGACCTGATAGCCAATAACCTTTCTCTCTGACAGAACAATGGGTTCTTTTGTGACTTGCCCTTTGACACGTTAAAAGAACTACACAGTAAACCGGCAGCATGCAAGCTGTGAAGCATTTGTCTTCAGCCCTCGTCAGTGCTTCAAATCTTTACACCTAGGCACACCTTTAAAGCAAGTATTTCTGTTCCCTTTATAGGTCGTAATAGCCAGTGCATTTTGTACTTGTATTCTGAACCGAATGGCCCGGCATGCTGTTTGATTTAGCCCTCAGCAGTTACAGAGCAAACACTGTAAGGTATTGCAAGTTGCCTAC
Source organism: Psammomys obesus (assembly GCF_907164565.1). Classification (NCBI taxonomy): domain Eukaryota; kingdom Metazoa; phylum Chordata; class Mammalia; order Rodentia; family Muridae; genus Psammomys; species Psammomys obesus. Next base: position 6,329,224 of record NW_026596147.1, read on the forward strand.
ACCTCCTCTTCCAGTATCCTGCGTGCCAGGCTACCCCAGTGCCAGGCTACCCCAGGGCACAACACCTCCATTGTACTCCCAGGCTCAGAATCCAGGGAAAGAAAAGAGATGGGAGTCTTTGCATTGAACTCAAGTGCAGCTATAGTACGTGGCAGGGAAACTTCTTTTCACAAGTAGATTCCATAGGACAGTGACACAGAAAATAGCACGCACTTCCTGCAGATACACCAATAACGGGGGTGATGTCTGCCGCTGGTCACTGCCTGAAAGTGGCACAGACTTTGAATTGAATAGGGGTTTGCCCCTTCAGAGGCATTTCTTTCCTCTATAGTCTCTTAGGAACAAGCTGGTGATTGGTCAGCCAAATCAAACTCCCTGGCAAGGAATGAGCCAAGAAATGATTAAATTCTGCTTTAGCACCATTTTAGCCTTCCCTAAGGCAATTCTACTGCTGGTATGTCAGGAAGGTCGGATTTCTTATAATGCTGTTGAAAATAGCAAAAATCATTTATCTGAAAACTTCTGATAACATATTTCTATGAGCTAAAGATGGAGTTTGCCATGAAATTTCAAATACATGGTAACTGAGATCTTTTTCCAAGAAGTAATTTATTATTTACTGTCTTTTTCTGACTAAATGGCAGAAGGAGTCTTCTGATAATGTTAATTGTGATGTTTTCGCTGACATGTGTAAACTTGAATCACCTGTTTCATATGGTAGCATACCCTCAGAGGAGCAAATCATAAAGCATAACAAGGGAGGAATTTCATAACTTTCTTTCTGTCATCAGAATTCAGGATCTAAAGATTTAGACTAAGAATCGTCGGCACAGTGAAACGTGAACACATTGGAAAAGGCTATGTATGAACATGGCTCTGACTGAAGGGGATGATTTCTGTGGGGGAAAAATGCTGAGATAACGGGATTGTACTTAGTTTAGTTTTCAAGGAAAAGCAAATGAACAGTGAGGACAAAATGAATGGTAAAAATAACCCCTTTTCAATTTCATTTCCTTTTTATGCTACCCCCAAAAGGACTCTTAGAATTAACAAAAAAACACACCTGAGGCAAGGAAATCATTCTCTATTCATTTCTCTTGGGTTAACTTTTAGAACAGGTTGTAGAAATAGCTACAGCACACCTAACTGATATGCCCTGTTGACTTTGTGCTGTCTTTTCGTGGGACAAGAACATGACAGGAAGGTGGACAGGCTCACTCATTACCTACCCCAGCTCCATTCTCCCACGTGGCTTAACCATTTAAGGCGGCAGCCATGGAAGATGAGCATGCCACACACCAGCAGCTGTTAATCCAACAGCCCTCAGAATGGAGTCAGAGAGTCCTCCTCTCCTCATCCATCAGCACTTTCCTTGGTGGTTCTTGCCTAGTTTTAGACTCAATTTCTGCCAACTCTCCTCTTGGCAGAGTCAAATATTTCATAATTTCCAAAACACACTATGAAACACTGGCAAATGTTCACACCCTCTGTTGTAGATTTTTTTTCCCTCTAACTCTCCAAGCACCGTCAGCCACTTTTAGTGGGCCCCCAAGAACCCAACAAGGATGTCCTCACCCCAGGCCCTGATGGTTCCTTACCAAACATATCAACCTGTTTCTCTCTGTCTGCAGCAGTATCATGCATTTGCCTCTGCTCACTGATTCTCTACAGTTGCACTAATCTGATTCTACAGCACTTTGTACAGCATTTAGAATCTAGCATGCAAGACATTCTGTTGCTAACTTCACTATTGGTTACTGTAAATATATCCTTGACCTAGTAGCACCTTTCATTAGAGAAACTCAAAACATAAAAAAAACAAACAAACAAACAGACAAAAAGAGGCATCAACTTTGACTTCTCAGATATGAAAATGTCACTCTGGGATCACAGTTTCATAAGAGCATGAGTGTCTCCTATTAAATAGTAATTTTCTAAAAGAAAATCTTTAAAGGTAACTTTTAAATAAACCCGCAAAAATTTCAGGAGAAAAAAAAAAAAAACTGAACATTCCTCTTTGGGATTTGCTTTGAATCAGCTTTTGATTGGAAGCCGAGTATACTGTGAGATACTTAGGAAACAGATTGAGGCTGAGGAGGGAAGGGTTTTGAGCTGGAGGGGAACTAAGGAATTGCAACACAGTGTCTAGTAACAAAAGTTTCTTTTTATTTTTCCCAAATAAACCTTGAAGGTTACTGGATCCCTCATCTGTCAATCAATCGTGCCCCACCTCCTTCCCCTCAATATGAGTTCCTAGGTAAGAGAGCGGTGTCACTGTAGCTGTAGACATGGTTTTAATAGAGACTTATCTTTCCCCCCAGATAATGGCATAATTGTTATTTTAAAAGTATTATAATCACCCTTTTTGTGGGGAAATTGCTAGAATACTGCCATCCACAGGATTGATAAATCAAGAACTACCTTTTTACATGTAAGTCCCTGTCTCTTAAGGTACCTATGTTCAAGGCAAAAGTAGTTGTTAGTTTGGTATGAATGTTTGGTACGTAAAGTAGCTCGGATTAGAGGGTTCAAAATATCCAGATGTTTCAAATTAGAAAGGAAGCTACTAGGAGATACTTAAATTCATATTTCTAGACATTTTATAATCTCTACCAGATTTGAATTTCCTAATGGAAACGAGTTAAGTCCAAGTTCCTCTTGACTGTGCTGGGCTCTAACAGTTTACACTGGCTGTCCTCTGCTGATGTTCATGTATAGCATGCTGTAATTAAAAAATGCTATAATTAAATAATAATAACCTTAAAGACAAAGTAATTGAATGTCTCATCACATATAGCAATTAGATTTTAGGAAACACAATCTCATTATGCATCTCAATCAACCTCCATATTTTATATTTAGATAATATTTGAAGATTTATCTTGTACCTAAAAATATATGGTATTATAGCGGTTGGCTCTTGCACTTTGCAGTGAAGAGTTATAATAGATGACTGCATTTGATAATTTTCTAAAGGGTGTACAAAAGGACATAAATACAATCTTTGTACAGATAGGCCTAGTCTAAACTATTGAATGTTTCAAAATATCTATAAGTCATTTCTGAAAATGCTAAGACACGTGGATTCAGCTATAGAGAAGCACTTCTGTAGCTGTTGACCTCTAAAAGTGACCCTGGCCCAATAACGCTGAAGCAGACCAAGTTGAACTGAGGTTATATTAGTTGTTTGGAGGCTAGAGTAACTGCTAAGACACAAGCCTGGAGGGCTTATGGTAAGACAGACTTATATAGAATATCACACTTTCCAATCTTAAAAACGGAAATGTGCTAGTTTATTAAATGGAAATTGTGGCCAAAAGGGACCAATTTTCTCATCCCTATATGAGGCAGAAATATGTAGGTCTAACATTGCTTTTGCTTGCCCTGAAAGGTTTGATTTGAACAGAATTCAAAAAGCCATCATTCTTCCTCAGTCTAAGCAATGGTTATCTCAAAGAAAACATTCTCATCCCCCTCGGGTGTATCTCAGTAATAATTCTTAGGTTCTTTTTATGCCTATACTGTAAATATAGGAAAATCAAACAAGAAAGAGGCTTACTCAAAAATTTCGGGGATTTTTTAAATGCACATTTTCCTGTTTTCTTAGTTTGGGGTGTTTTTATCCAACACAGACGTTCAGTTCCTCTACTTTTCCTTTGAGAAGTGCTCACAAAGGAGGGCAAATATTAAAAAGGATTTTCTTATCATGAACCAGACCCTCTGTCTTCAGGACATACTTTTATATACTATTTAAAACCAGCACTCAAGTGCTTAAGTTTGCAGTAACATTCTTACAGATTATTAAGGTGAATCCAGGCCCAATGTAGAAAGAAATCTTTTCAGATTCCTTTCCTACTCTTTTTTTTTTGACTGGTCAGAGTTGGGAACAGAGGCAACAGAACAGAAATGTCTCTGATTCTGCAGCCCCTCCATGGTCTTCTCCTTGAGAGAAATAGATCTCAGTCTCTGGATCGCGACCCCATCTGGGGTCTAATGATCCTTTCATAGGGATTGCCTAAAATATTTACATTACAATATATAACAATAGCAGAATTATTAAGTAGCAACGAAAATAATTTTATGACTGGCAGGGGAGGTCACCACAACATGAGGAACTGTATTAAAAATCAAAGCATCAGGAAGGCTGCGAACCACTGGTTTAGAGGCTTTGAAGGTATTTGTAAGGATCAGCCCCAAAGACCAACAAACTACAACAAAAAGGGGCTTCTGACCAAAAGTGTCAATACTTAGAAAGTTCCCAGCAGGAAATACAAATGTCAGTAGGACTGGTGTGATGTTTTTAAGTGTACAAACAAACAAACAAAATAAATCAGCAACAACAAACCAATATCCATCCTGGCCACGCTGGAGAAAATACTTTTATTTAAGTGTTCATTCTGTCATTCTCTACAAAGTCCATGAGCCGATTTCCAGGCCAGGATTGCTGGCTTCTCCAGAGCACTTAGACCTCCAAGGAAGTAACCAGCACAGAGGTCACATCCCTATAGACAGAAATGAGCCTAAGCTTATGACTGTGGGAACTCTTTCTCTACCTATTAACTAAAGCTCAGCTACTTCTGAGTGAATAGTTTGCACCCTTTACCCACACTTAATACAACTAGGGGGAAAAAAAACCAATAATATCAATAACAATGGTTAGGAAGCCCTCACTGGATGCTGAAAAGGGGGCTTAGTTTTTGTGGCTTATCAGCATGCCCTCACACCTTATCATGCCATTTTCTGTGCTGAAGTTAACAGAGGAAAGAGGAGCAGATAACAATAACTCCAGCTATTCCTGTGCCCAAGGGTGTCTTCTGTGAAGGGTGAGTGTGTTCTGGAACAAGTGCACGTCATCTGTCAGCCAATACCATGTTTTATACCGTGAAGAGTCAACACCTTTTGAAAAAAAAAAAAACAAAAAACTTGTCTCTTAATAGCTAGATCTAGACTTTTGTTATTGTTCTTAAAGATTTATTTAATTTTATTTTACGTGAATGGATGTCTTCCCTGTACTTAGTCTACACAGGATATTGTGTGCTATCTGTGGAGTCTAGGGAGGGTATCAGATCCTCCTGGGACTTGGAAGCTTTAGAAGGTTGTGAGCTATCACGTGGATGCAGGGACTCCACATGGGCCCTCCGCTAGAGCATAAGCTGCTCTTAACTACTGAGACATCTCTCCGACTCCCTTGTTTTTTGTATTTGAAAGCAGTCTTGCTAGGTAGCCCAGGCTGGCTTCTATCTCTGCTTTCTGAGTATTGGGAATACATACATTTGCTGCCACACCCAGATCTGAAAATATAACTTAGTAGTCAAGATGAAAATGTTAGAACCAATCAATTGTTGCCACAGTGAGGACGGTCTTGTGTTCTGCGTGCCTGTCTGTCTGCTAGGTTAGACAATTTTAGGTAAAGTACCTAAATGTGAGTACCTAATGTTAGAGAGAAAGAAAGAGAGAGAGAGAAAGAAAGAAAAGAAAGAAAGAAAGAAAGAAAGAAAGAAAGAAAGAAAGAAAGAAAGGAAAGAAAGAAAGAAAAAAGAAAGAAGAGGAACAGTGCTTGGGTAGAACAAAAGTGACAAGGAAAATTCAACTTTAGAATGGCAGCTGGGGCATGGAAGGCATTCGGGAACAGGTTGGCCCATTAAATCTTCCGTCAGCATTCATAGATTGAATAAATGGTCCGTAGTAATCAGATCTTCTGTCCACATTGTACTAACGCTGACATGTGATTTAAAAAGGCCGTTTCTACCCAGAGATAAAAAGTAAATAAAGAAATGTTTATTTTTTCTTTCTTTTTTGAAATTACAAAACAGAGGAGAAGAAAAAAAAATGAAAATTTTAGGAAGGACTATTATGTTTTAAAGTAAAATATAGTTTTCCTGAAGAAAGGCACTCACTTCACGTCAACAGTTTCATAACACAGGGATATTGCCAGGACCTGGGTAAAGCTCACATGTAACTCAGAGTGTCATGAATAATTCAGACAAGGAAATGAGATTTCTGTTCGTTTGAAAGCGTCTGGTTATATTCACACCCATTGAGAAAACAAGATCAACATGAACAAATTCACATTTGCCTTCTATTTAAAATAGCTTAAGGAAGATAATTTAAACACCACAAAGTTTAAGATATTTCTTCTTAAGCTTTGGAGTATAATTAGAGAGCTTAAGCTGAGAAATGATGTCAATTTAGGGAGATCTTTTTAAGTTGAAAATCCGTAAAAAGCTGGAAGACCTTATATAAGCAATGAAAATAACGGCTTCTAAGTAGACTCAAGCAAATGAAAGCTAAAATACTTAGCATTCAGAAAGCTACAGAAAATATACTTTTAAAGGTTTATTTTTTAATTTTCTCATACGTCTGTCTGTGTGTGGTTTGGGCTCATGTGCCCGTGCCTGCAGAGACATGACACGTCTAATCTGTGTGTGGCTGGAGCTCCAGGTGATTGCAGGCTGCAGGGTGTCCTTGCTGGGCTTCAAACCTGGGTCATCGGCAGGAGCCAGAGATGTTGTTAACACAGAGATGTCGCTCCAGCCAAGCTGCAAAAAAATGTTACTCCCAAAAAGACCCAACCTGATCAGGCCAAAGAATGCTGAAGATTCACCACTTACCCTGGGCCACTATCCTAACAGCTCTATGTGCCTTAACTCTCAGAAGAGAAGCTAAAAACAGTATGGCAAATATACCAAGAGTAGGTCCTTTTGAGGGCATGTGACTCAGAGGTACTCAGAGAGACTTCCGTGATCTTTCTGCCAAAGAAAGATTTAACAGGGTCATATGCTTAGTTTCTCCTTACACTTTGCATATTGCATTTTTATGCCATTTTAATGGCACTTTTCTAGATATGTCTAATCATCCCAGGTGATTTCATGAGAAAGCAACAGTGTTTTAGCTCTTTACTCCATCATGGGCTTGGCTGAAAGTAAATTACGGTTGGATACTAGACTGATTAGGTTATAGACATATAGGTTTATATGTATGTAAATATAACATGTGAATGAATGGAGGTTAAATTCAAGTAATGAAAATTGATTCCACGCAACTTCCATCATGAGAAAATTAATATGGTCCATATATCTTTAGATGTTCTTTTTGTTAGGGGATTGTTGCACAGGGGTGGTGTCCTTTTTAGGTAAAACACTAAGGAATCCTTTGAAGTCTTCGAGGTATCTTGAACAAAGGAAGTCCTTACACAATAGAAAATAACTTGGCTTATTTTGCACATTATCAGCTTCCCTCACAATTTAATCTCGAGAAAGACCTAGCCTCATGGTAGTGACATCTGAGAATTAAAAAAAAAAAAAAATCAGGAGAGAAGATAGACATCTGATTTACCAAAGAAATGATAATCACTCCTTTTAACTACCTCTGTTTAGGGAGAAGGATTTTCTTAGGTTGTTTCCTCAGACACTGAGGGTCTATCCTGAATTCTCTGACTTTACATAGATACATGTCTTTTTCAGATGGGATGCCATCTGAAATCTGATTACGCCACTGGCTTCCTTTCTACCAGAGCTTTAATTCTATAAAAACCGACGACGTGACTGATGACTTTCCCCTAAGTTAAGCAAAAACTCCCTTCTACAGTGTAAAAAGTATTTGGACTGCATTTTAAATTAATTTTTGGATTTACTAGCAGGGCATAGGATACTGTCACCCTTATTTAATAAAAGTGAATGATGATCAAAGTCATAAATAACCTGGTGTAGCTTGAAAAGTCACTGTCCTTTTTTGATCCAGTGTCCCATCATTGCCTCATAAGGACTCCAGCAAAGTCATTTGACTTGAGCTGTAGATTACCAAGGGATGTCTTATTACATCCTAATCATTTGAAACTCTAATTTTTTTCTTCCTTTGAAAGAAATTAGAAAAACATGGCCTCAGAACTCTGTTTCCTCCCTTTAGGGCTTTGATATTTATTTTTGTAACTGTCAGGAATGCAAAGATTAGGATCATCAAGTTGTTTCCTAGAGACTGTTCTATCCCTGAACTGCCCAGTTCCCAGACTCCTCAGTGTTTTGTTGCACTCTGCTTCTGCTCCAGTCTGTGAAGAGAGGTCTGGAAGTCTGTGGTACAGAAAAGGTCTGCAGGGAATGGAGGACCCACAAGGGCTTCAGGACATGGAGTGTGTGCCATTCTTTGGGTCACCTAACCAAAAGAACTTTCAAGTTTAGAAAGAACTAAGAAGAGTGTTGCTCTGAAATTTGCTCGTTTCCATTTCTAACTAGAAGCAAATTATTTCCAAGAAATCTACATATGTTCTAGCTGATACATCCCAGAGCAAGGGAGAATATTTTATCTGGCCAACAAGATAGGACAACTCCTTGGATGCCTGGCATTGGGAAACACCACTTCCCACTGACAAGAGCATTCATTGGTCAGTACATTCTCTTGGGAAATAAAATCAGCATTCTTCCTGGCAAATATAATGCCAGGTGACAAAATGATTCTAAAACCATTATCAACATATTCTCTCAACAAACATACCAGTACCATGAGTTCATATTAAGTAAACCAAGGTATCAGGGAATTATCCTTTCTGGTAGATGGAGATGACCATATAAGGACAGAGTCTTTCATTCTTCCTTCCTATACTTTTAAAGCTAGTGTCTCAGTTGTTGAGTTAACACAAATTAGCTGGCCACACCCCTCCTAATCCTATCTAGTATTAAAAAGTTCTCAAAAGGGGGAAGTGACTGAGGGTAGATAAACCTCAGTGTTAGAGTGCATGCACCAAGTTCCCTGGGTTCAGTTCTCAGCTCTGCAAAGAGTACTGGGTAAAGGAAAGCAGAGAATGAGAAAGATCCTGTGTGCTCGGTACAAATTCAAGGAGACACCAGATAGAAATGGAAATGTTGACATTTTCATTACATTTTTGTTGTGGTGGTTGTGCTTAGTTTTTAAATGGAAATGGGATCTCTGTTACGTAGCTCTGGATGTCCTGGAACCCACTACTCAAACTAGTTTGCTCTCAAACTCACAGAGATCTCCCCCTGCCTCTGCCTTCCAAATGCTGTGATTAAAGGCTCGCACCACCACGCCCAGCAGTGATTGCGTTTTAGAGTTGATATTTTCCACGTCATTAATTTGTTTGTTTTGTTTATTGTACATATATATATATATCTCAGGGAACCACCCTGTGTTTGTGGTAGGGGAAATGATGAGAAGTTGAGCTAGGAAGCCAACAGGGGAGCTCAGTTCACTAAGACAGGAATGTTAGCTATGCAGCTGAATATAGAAGATGATGGCTATACAAAGGATACAAAAGTAACACATAGAAACTCTGTGTTGGAGGAGATGACAACAAAAGACCCTGAGAAGAGAGACTCCTTAGAGGATCAGGGAAGGAAGCTTAGGGAAATACAATGCTAGTGAATGTCTTACAGGATCGGTGCATACAGCATTCCTATGAAAGCAAAAAGGGAAAGTTACATAAATGCCAGCATTTCTCTCTCTCTTTTTAATGCTTCTCAAAGCAATTCTTGATACTTGCATTCCCAAATAAGTACGAAAACCCTTAGCTTAATCAAGGCCTAACTTTAAAAGCATTTAAATTGACCATCAAGAAGCATTTAAACCACTATAACCATTGTGGAAAACAAAATAAATATTGCTCAAAAAATTACATCTACCCCATCTTACTTATTGGAAGGGTTGCATTACAGGCTGGGGCCTAGTGGAACAAAACCCCATGGGACTTAGTCACAACTCTAAAGTGAGCAGCCTTCGCTACCACTTCTAAAGTGAGCAAGACTTTGGGAGTGAACAGCACAAAGATGAAATATAAGACTACGTAATTCATAGCACCAATATCCGACAGGAGGAATGTTGTTGACAGCTGATGTAGAAGGTTACAGAAAGACTCCACTTACTTCTTGGTCCTTGACAGTCTTGCAAAGCCAGGCAGGTGGTGTACAGGGCCACCTCTGCTACCCTCTTTGATGAGGTCTGTGGATGAATCCCAGCAGGCCTATGCAATGCTCCTCTAAGAATGGATCATTGGGATATTGGAAGATATTGAGATATTGGCTGATCAAGTGACAGGAGAGATGGTGATACTCTCAACCAAAGTGGATAGAGAGGGCTGAGGGTTGAAGCATGCAGGACTTGGCATGCTTGATGAAAATGTCTTCATAAAGGCACCTAGCAAGCAGCCAGGAATACTTCAGCTATCAGGAGCAGTAAAGCAAATTCAGGAGCCAATGAGGGCTCTGATGTTGCCTACATGAAGGGAGCAGGAAGAAAATGGTGGCCTCTTGTGGCTTGACCCTACTGCCTCTGTGGGAGACATTTTCCTCACTGACGCATGCCTAATCAATAAGAGACTCTAAAGAAACCTTTTCAGTTTTTAGAAAATGATTCACATTTTTTGCAGTACCTTATCTTTTAAATTTTTTATTTAATTAAAATAAAATAATGTCTTCCCTTCTCTCTCATCCTTCCAACCCTTCTTGTGTTTACTTCCCACACCCTCTAAAATTCATGGCTTCTTTTGCTTTAGTTATTATTGTAACATATATATGCAAATAATTATGGAAATATAGCCTGCCATTAAATATAATTGTTCAGTTTACTTAAGTCATATCTTTTGACACTACAATTTTCCCATTTCTCCCATATCATTTTAAAATAAATGATAATACTCTTTATTTCTTTGTTTTAAAAACATAGAGTTTGACTGATAAATGCAATTCCCATGAAGAAATAATGAATGTTAATAAAAATTAGCATATTAGCCATTTTTTTTTTTTAGTAATTTTGTTGTTAGATGTTGAACTAAAGTTGTTTAGGTTTCTTTTTTTTTAATCCATTGAAGTTATCATTGTAAGTTAGGCTTCTTGTAAAAAAAAAGATTTAAATGATAAATTATTTCAGAAGGTTTCATGAAGATTGGATGGACTATATACTCTGACCGCGTACAGCTGAGACTGGTATATAGAAAATGCTATAGACATGTTACCGTCAGCAGGATGTGCTGTTGCAGGCCTGGGAGGAGTCAGGACCAGACTGTCACAAGGTCAAGCCCAGCCTGGGCTGCATAGCAAGACTCTGTCCTCCCCCTCACAAAAAGGGGATAAGGTGGGGGGGGTGGTAAAGGCACTCACTGGTAAGGCTGATGATCTGAATTTGGTCCCTGAACCCACAGGGAGGAAGGAGAGAACTTACTCCTGCCTGTTGCCCTCTGACATCCACACGTGGTGCTGCAGCACACATATGCCAATATATGTGTGCATGCCCACGCATGAGCCTACAGAAACATGCACATGCAAACCAATAAATGTAAGAAAAATAAGTTCAGAATAAGGAGACAAGTCAGGAGGGAGGGAAGGAGGGGGAGAAGGAGGGAGAGAGAGAAGGAAGGAGGGAAGAAAAACCTGCTACCAATTACTCTGTCATCCTTATAAAAGTGAGTTCATTGGGAGACAGACACTGAGAAGCTCTGCTTCTCCAGGCTGTTCAGTGACGTCAGTGGTGACTAGCTAGAATCTTGCTCTTGGGAATGTTCACAGCCACGTGGACAGTCACACAGCAAGTGACCAAGCACTGAGAGGGCACACACAGAAGAGCAAGAGTATGGCTGGTCTTACCTGGGCCGCTTCAGACATGTGCTAGGCAAAGACAGGCTCTGCGTGTGAAATGACACTGTCTGCTGGTGAGCAGGGCTTAGAAAGAACTTGGGAGGTTGGTGGGTGGGTCTGAGGTTAAGAACAAACTTGGAAATGAGGCTTCGTGTGTTGTGGGAGTGAATGCAAGGCCACTGCAGTCACGTGAACTTGGGATTCTTTCCAGTTCCTTGACTGTTAACTCAGGGTATGCAGACAGCTTCTTGCTGCTGTAGCTCTCTTCAATACTTAGGGATGACAGCAGTCACCTATGAGCATCACCACTAAAACATAAGGAAATGTTTGGAAAGTGAATGTAAAATGACTCGACTATGGAGCAGGGATTTATTCAGTCAAGACCCGTGGCCAACCAATCCCTCTCCTAAGGTCATGCTTATATAACTAAGGTGGCTAGGTCCAGAACAAAAGACTAAAACAAAACAGCTACATAATATACATAAAAATGCATTTCCACATTAGAGAAAAATAAAATCTTACTACAAAACTTACCAGGTTTCAATGATTACCTTATTCTTAGACTGCTAAAGAAATTTCTCCAGGAGAGGAGTTGCCCATCTCTGTATCTTCTGGTCCCAACTGGATTGTTCTCCTCAGTAAGGTCCACTATTCTCCCAACACATGAAAGAAAGAAAGGAAGAAAGAAAGAAAGAGAAAAAGAGAGAAAGAAAAAGAAAGAAAGAAAAAGAAAAAGAAGGAAAGAGAAACTATGTATTGGGAGAGAATGCAGGTAACCACTGCTCTTGGAGAACTGAAGTCAGCTGTATTAACAGAGGCTAGAATCTAAGTATAAACAACTTGCTTACAATATGCCTATGGGCTGATCTAAAACGTAGTCTTCAGCTCCCATGGCACTGGAGCTTGGTGCTCTTCAGCGTTAGTCAGGGAGGTCATATTACATTAACAATTCCTATAGCTTACCTTAATGGCTGCCAGTCAGTGGACGCTGCTCCAGGTAGCTTGCCAAATTTGTTAAACTTCTCTTGTTGACTATTCACAAAAGCACGCCAATGAGGGTGTTAGTCTCATCTTGCAGAAGAGGACATGGACCCAGAGATGTTGGACAACTCATACAGGATCACATATACGGGGAAAGTGGGACTTGAACTTGGATCTTTGATGGTCCAAACCTTGTGCTCTTACTGTTTTTTTTTTTTTTTTCAAGACTCATCTATTTGTGGGAGCTACAGGCCAGCCAAAAGAAAATGTTACAATTTACATTTTATCATTATCTCTATGGTTTTGCACATGGGCACTGTGGAAATATTTGTTTAGATGCAAATATCAACTTTCCTCCTCAAAGACCTCTAACAATGAAAAGAGGTAGGCAATCAAAATCTGAGATGTCGATAATCACTTTTATATGCTGAAGTTATAGGTGATTTTTTACTTTTCTTTACTTAATATTTTTGCTTCTCTATACTTTATTTTCTTTTTGAGGGTCTCATCTAGTCCAGGATGGCCACTAAATCCCTGTGTAGCCAAGGATAACCTATAATTTCTAGTTCATCTCTCTTCATTTTCCCCAAGTGCTGGGATTGCAGGCCTCCTCCACCAGACCCAGTTTTATGGGTTGTCAGTGGTCAAACCCAGGGTTTGCTGCATGCCAGGCAAGCAACCCCAACTGAGCTACACCACAGCTCACTCGTCCTTACTTTTAAAATCTAGTGTAAGCTCTGAAATTTTCAAAATAAGGAGATGCACCTAAAAGAACCAAAGGGAATAGGTGAGGCTCCAACTGACATTTAGGTAGCTCATTGCGATGTTGTAAGACAAAGCAACAGAAAAAAAAAAAAAAAGTAAAAATCATGTGCGTGTAAGTGCTTTATCAGTTCCACTTATTTTGAAAATTGGCATCTGCTGTAGTTTAAGAGATTATGTGTACCACTGGGAGATGGGTGGCTGGCAACTTGAACTTCTGTGTGTGTAGTGTCAGCAGCAGACCCCTGTGTTTGCTGGCGATGAAGATTTGCCCTGGATTAGGAATGATTAGTCCTACTTTGTGGCTGAGTAAGTTCAAATGGAGTTCAGAAATAATCAACTGCCTTGTACCAATGCGCGTGTCAAACAGTTTCCCTTTTGTGGACCATGGAAGACCAATCTAAAGAAGAAAAATGGCGCGTATGTCCTGTGAGAAAAATCACCTTAGCATCTCCACATTTTTAGGGCAGTATCTAGTACTATAAATAGTAAGTTTGAACACTAACTTTTATAAGTTTTATTACACAGGTAAGTATTAATATGCTTGGGAAGATAACTCATCCTGCCCCTTTACAGGAAGAAAAGGAACCGGAAACAGAGCTCAGTGGAAAACCCTGCTTAGCATGCATCAGCCATTGGCTGAGATACCCACTACCAAAAATAATAAAACAGAATAAGAGAAAAAGAAGGTATAGTAATTGAAAGGGTTCTTCATAAGGTTTCAGTGCTCATTTCACAGTATAAAGCATGACTGTGGCTAACTGTTCATTCTTCATCCCCTCATGCATTTTTCATCATCACGATATAAGTTTCATCATCAACTAAGATAACATACTATGTGAGCAGGCAAAGGTCCAGGCAGGCCCCGTGGAGTTCCTATTCTGTTAAGGTCTATTTATGCTTCCTATATGAGGCTTGGTTGCCAGATTCATGAAGGTATGAGTTGGCATAAACAATACATGTTATTTGCTAAGTGTTTACTGTGTTGGCAGATGTGTTTCCCATGTTTTCATCTTATGCCTTTGGAAGGTAATTAAGTGTGGCAATGTGGCAAATGTCTGCTCTTTCTAACTTGAGTAGAGGTATGTAGCTTTGAAGTTGTGCCTAATTCATCGTGCTTTCAGAATTAGCAATGAAGGCATTAAAGTTGCTTACCAAGAAGGTTATTTTAATAAGCACCAACATTTTTATACCTTTAAAAGTACAGTGGTTTTCTTGTATTATGCATGAGTGTTCACTCACGGCCTTCACTTGATTATTCAAATTTTTATAAGCTGGTCACTGTGCAATATTCATACTGAGTGCTTGAGTCACCCCATCTGCCCATTTGTGAGATGTGAAAGATGAAAGCAATTCCAATGGTAGAGTCAACACCTGGTAACAAATGTTGCTCATTTTTGGCAAATGTGAGTGCTCATTTATCTGGGTTCTATGTGAATATCATCAGTCGATAAGGGATAAACATATTTTAGAGCCCTTGAGAACCAAGAGGCACTTTCTGTCAGCCCAACAGATTGGTGTATGAACAGGGATATTAACATTCCTAACATTCAAATGCTAAAATTCCCTTCTCCGTGGAGAGAACATTTATAAGCATAACTGACTGCATTGATCACAAATAAGAGTCTGTAATGGCTCCTTTCATGTGAAAACCATTGCAATTTTAGAGGGATCCATCTCCTTGCACACCTTGCAATAATCCCTGCGTTTTTCAGCCCTTATCCACTTGAACACATCCAAACAGATGAAATGACACAGAGACTTGTAACTTACATGGAAAGTCACAATGGATATAATGTGAGAGAGAATGGGGAATGTTTCAGTTGGTCTCTGTGATTGGAGACAGTTTGTAGTTCCCTCCTTAATGGTATACCTTCTTTATTGTTCAAAAGATTTTACGTTTTTATCCAGTGCCGGTTTCTCTCAGAACAAGCTAATTTAACCACTGGAGCAGTAGATGGAGATAAGTGTAACCAGGAGTAATGCTCTACATCTCCTTGGAAGCTGTAAAATTAGACATTTCTTTGGCCTAGAAATTAGCAAGCTCCATTCCTAGTCCTTTGTGGTATGACAAGTACATTGTTTTTCAGAAAAGCACAAATGTCAAGTGAAGCCAGTTGTCATGTTGAAGTCAGTGTCACTCTGGCTTCAACACAGTCCAAGTTTGATGTAGTTACTGTGTTGGAAGAAATTTCAGAGTCAAAAGAAATTTCTAAATACACTGAAAGGAACAGTGAGAAATGGTCCGGAAACAACACTGGCAAAACTGCTTAGAAAGCTTTCATCTTAATCATTTTTATGAACTTTAAATACTTAAAAGAGGAGTGTCATCAAGTATTGCATCCACAATCACAATGATACATTATTAATTCTCCTTCAAATGACCCTTTTGTAACAAATGAATATATTCTCAAGATACAATGTAAGTTTATCTCCTTAAAGGTAAAGCCAGAAGAGAATGTAAATGAAATGATGAATTTATTTGTTAATCTACATTTACATAGTTTCTTATTAAATCAACTCAATTATCATATTACGTATATATAATTACAAAATAATATATACCATAGTCTATATAGTTATGTAATTTGCAAGGTATCATTATGAATATAATTTTATTATTCAATTAAAAACTGAATGTTGATAAATAATGAAATTATTATGTTATTTTTTAATAGCTCTCATAAACTGAAACTCTGAGCATCCTTGTAGTTCATTCGTCTGGATGAAATAATTGAGATAAATGAGGAAGAATGGGGAATTCTCTACAGGGCTGGCTAAAGGGGAAGGAAATCAGTTCATTTCCTCTGAATTAAAAAAGTATCTATTAGTCATCTCAAGGCAGTATAAAAGTAGCCCTCAAAAAAAGACCTGAATCTGACTTTTGAGGATTATAAAAAGAGCGTTAGTTATTATATTAACTGAAAGAGGAAGAAAAAAGGGCCATCACAACAAAGATGACCTGACCTGACCTGAAACAGTGAGTCAAACACCTGAAAGGATAGTTGGAGCTCCCAGCCTGTCAGCCTGGAACCCTGTATTCACTAGCCCGTGTTCTTAAGTTTATAGGTCGTGGTGTTGGTTTCAACTTGAAATTTCCAGTACCTTTGTAGCTACCCAAAATAGAACATGGTGCCCAAGTGCATTTTGGAGACTCAAAGGTGTGCTCAGATGTGTGTGAGACTTTTAAAGAGGCCAAGTGGGTAGATCCTAATCAAGTAACAGGAACATGGAGTTCACATTACAGAATGATGATAGAGCTGCCAGAGTTTACAGCTCAAGATGGGTAAAATGATGGGCACCATTTGTCCTGGCCTGTCTAGTTCCTCCTCTTTACCCAACATTGTATATGCAAGTCCAAGGGAAACCTCAGTTTTAATATATTCATCTATCTTTGCAGCTAGAATTCATTACACAGTATAACTTTTAGACTTACCAATAAATAAACTACAATAGAATGCTATAAAATTATTTCAGCTGTGACTTTTTTTTTTGTTCAGAAGCATTTGACTAAGTAATTAATTAACATTAACAGAAATTAATTTATCTCTGAGAATTATCTCCTTTTTTGGTTCATTTTTCTAATTATCCTACATCACATTTTTTCCTTTGATAACTGATTCTGAGATCATTTTGCCCTACTTGAGTGTCTCTTAATGCCTTCATTACCTTTTCAACTACAATGCTCCAAACTTTCTCTTTCTCTTTAGAAGACATTCTATTCCTCCTGTCTCAAATTATTGCAGCTCTTACCGTCTCTGCTGTTAGTGTCTCTTTTCTTTTCTTCATAGAAGCCTCTTTTTGTTGCTCCATCGAACCTAGCACCGGATACTTAAATGAGCTGGGTGTTGTGTCCAGCAGGTTCATCAGGGTTTGAACAGCAAGTCTCTATCAAGGCTACCTCCTAGGAAAAAAAGCAGCATTTGGCACTAGAGCAGCCTTGCTGTACCTGGCATAAATCCACAGGAACCTTTGTTAGCCCATTCCAAATGAGTGATCAGTGCCTTCTGTGGCCTTCCACCTCTGACAGAAGCAATGTTCCTCAGCCCCTCATTCAGGAATGGTTTTGTTATGTATTCATCCTCCACATTCTAATCTTCAAAACGTGAAGGTTCATTGGCTTTAGATATGTCTCCCAGCCATTATTTAAGAATACATGAAAAGTGACATACATAGTCAAAGTTGGTACTCCACAATGTGTCAGATTTCTGAAGTGGTGTACTTAGGGATAACATAGATAGATAGATAGATAGATAGATAGATAGATAGATAGATAGATACATACATACATACATACATACATACATACATACATACATACATACATA
>NW_026596147.1:6346883-6429669 GCF_907164565.1 Psammomys obesus
ATACATACATACATACATACATACATACATACATACATACATACATATAGATGTGTCTCACTTAAATTGTCCATAAAAACCCTTGAGTTCTTAAGGTGGAAACACTAGCAGAGGAGACACAGAATAGGAGTAGACAGAAATCAGAAGTGACGTTCATACAAAATGCTTCTGAATTTAATTAAAGCAGTCAAGACTCATAGACATCAAGGGCCTAAGGTAGTTACCCTTTTTCTACAAAATAAGAAAATACAGGTGATTATATATGTGTATACACACACACACACATACACATACATACACACACACACACATATATATATACACACATATGTGATAAGCCCGCTTCAAGATATTATTTATAATATCCTCAGATAGTATGATCATCAATGTGACAACCTTTCTATGTCCTTTAGAGACTACCACTTCTTTCTATGAAGAAAATGGTTTTTAATTTACCATTTACTTAGGTCTCCTCTCTAGTATATCTATTCAATTAGCCAATACCTGTTTTCACTTAAGTCATGTTTTTTATTGATGTTAACTATTGCCAGTATTTTAATTTTCTTTTCATGTTAGCCCTCTATTCTGTAATGTATTCATTCTGTACAAAGAACTAGCTGCGTTCCAGTTTTTTATTGCTTCTATTCACTTATATGTGAATGGGAGGTATGGGCAAACATGCTTACAGTCCATGTAAACAGGGCTTGCAGGACTCAATTCTCTTCTCCCACCACATAGGTACCAGGATGGAACACAGACTGACAAGATTGGCAGCAGGTGCATGACCTGCTGAGCCATCTCACTTGTCCCTCATTCAAGTTTTCAAAAAGAAGATCCTATCCTCAAAGAGTTTAGAGTCTATTAAGACAAAGCCAAACAGCTACCATGGGAGTAAATCTCTTTCTATAACACACTCTTACCTAGAGTCACTTTTCACAGTCTCATTTCATTCTCTCAAAAGGCTCTCAGATAGGTACTGTTGTCTGTGTCTTATATTTTTATCAAGTAACTTCTGAAATAGCATGGTTTGCCCCTGGAGAAGTGAAACTTGGAGCACAGCACTGCCTGATTTTAAAAGGCTCTACTCCTCACTTTTGAAAGGTAATCATCACTTTAGTAGACAGAACTTGGGCTTCAGCTATCATTAGTTGTAATTATAGTTCACCAACCTAGGCTAGTGTGTGTTTGTACCAAAATGCATAGGGCTATAAATCTGCAAAGGGTATGATAGATTCTCTTCTGACTTCTACAAGCTATTCCCTTTAATACCAATGGCGTTAAACTTCAGCCTTCTGCTTAGCATATGACACAGTAATGTCATTAATTTGGAAAGACTATCCCATCAACCACAGAATAAAACTAATAACTAGATGAGAATTTCCTAATCCAGTTCCCTGACAATTTCACGAACTCTTATTTAAAATTGAAATAAGAAAACATGACAAAACAAAACCAAAATGTGAGCTATCTGAAATAAAAGATAAGGAGTTAAATTCAATAACCAGGTGGGTCCAATCCATTTCATTTTCCCGTCATCAAACTAAAAGTGCATACATTTTGAAGCTAACTTATTATATTTAAAAGCCAATTTTCTATGTGGCTTTTGAAAAATCACTGTCTAATGATTACTGGGTGCCAGGACTCTATTCTTCAGTCCCTTGTAAAATGCTCTCAGGTCAGGTATGGTAGCCCATTCCAAAGTGAAGGAATTGGGGCTCAGATGTGACCAAATCGAGGAGTTTAAACAGCGTGGAAGGAGAATTTTTAACTCAGAACTGTGCTGAGAGGCCACACTTTTTTAACTACTGTGCTGTGTGCCATGAAAGTGATGATGAAGATAAGTAGGTGCCAGCCAAGATAAACACCACTTGGCTGGCACCTACTGTGTGCCAACACTGTCTGAACAGCCTTCCAGGTATTAACTCATTTGAGTTTCACAGCAACCAGGGGAGTAAAATGCTCTGACGGTTCTTATTTGTTGTTAAGAATGTGTCCTAGCTAGTTTTCATGCCATTTTGACACAAGCTCAAGTCACCTGAGAGTTAGGAACCTCAACTGAGAAAATACATCATAAGTTGGGGCTATAGGCAACCCTGTAGAGCATTTTCCTAATTAGAGGTTGATGGGGGAGAAACCAGCCCAGTGTGGGCGCCATCCCTGGTGGTCCTGGGTTCTATGACAAAGCACGCTGAGCAAGCCCAAAGGAGCAAGCCAGTAAGCAGCATCCCTCCATGGCCTCTTCATCAGCAACTGCCTCCAGGTTCCTGCTCCTTTCGAGTTTCGGCATTGGCTTCCCTCAGTGGACTGTGAGTCGGGATATGTAAGCCAAATAAACCCTACACTTCCCAAGCTGCTTTTGGTCATGGTGTTTCATCACAGATACAGAAACCCTAACACAATATCTAAAGCACATGTATCAAATTAGCCACAATAGTCAGAAACGATTGTCAGATTCTACAGTAGCAGCCAGGTTCTTCGGTTCTTAAAAGATGTGAAAAGCAAAACCCTCATGTGACTCCCTGGTATACTATCAAATGTGTTATAATTTATATCCTTATTCCTTCAATTAAGGTATTTAATCAGAATCCAAAACACACACACAACATACACGAATTCTTAGAAAATTTTCCATGTATGTCATCACATTTATTGAGTTCTGGGAAATAGTGGGCTTCTTAATCTCATACAGCTTTACATCAGTTACAAGTGGCAGTGTCCACTGTTCTCAAAAAGACCTAAGTGGGACTGTTTGCTGCTGACCTAGAATAAGTTTTCAAACTGTCATTTCTGTAACAAGGAAAAATTCTGTCTTTCGGTTTAGATTGTAAAAGCTTGGGTAAGCTACATAAGTGACCCCGTACAAAGTTTTCTAAACAATGACCTGGCCATGTTCACCAAGAACAGGATAAACACTGGGTTCCTGTTCTGGGTTTCCTGACAATTACTGCTGTGTTCTTAGTCCTCTTGGCATTCACTAATCATTCGCTGTCACTTTTAGAAGAGCCAACCTCTTTACCGTGTTTAGAAAAAAGAGACATTATATCAAATAATGAGCCTCCTACAACTTCAGGCACCTTGATTGTATTTTTTTATATATAGCATTTTTTACTCCAGTGGGCCTGAAACCTAATGCAATGGCAGTTTTCAGTGCTAGTTTTGATATCTAGAAGTTACACTTCTGAGTCTATTTTTACCTGATATCTTAATAGCAAGCCTAGTAATCCCTGCTATCTCTCAGCCAGCCTGATGTAATAAAGTTGTTTTTAGATGGTTGTGTTCATTGATTCCAGCTTTAAGAAACAGGTTAACTGCCAGGCCATCATAGATGGCACCTGGGAATCCTCCACTCCAAGTTCTGACACTACTAGAGTCCATGACTCTAGAATCACATTCTACATGCTGTGGGCTCAGTCCCCAAGCTTTCCAATCTTCAACCGTCAGGCCCAAACCCTTAAAAAAAGAAAAACAGCTTATGAACTATCAGCTAAAAATGGGGATCCCCACCCCTAATTCTTTTATTCAGTTAATTTTCTAGAGTGAATCAAGGCCTCAGGGAAACATGTTAACTGGTTTATTGTGAGTGAAGGAAAAAGGGATACAGATGAAGAGACACACAGGAAGAGCAAGAATTGGGAAGGACTATAGGAACCTTTGTTTGGTCGGCTGTCCAGAAACTCTCTGAACCCTGTTCTTTTTTCTTTCTTTCTTTCTTTTTTTTTCTAGAGGCTTCATTGTTTTGTCATGCATAATTGAATAAATTATTTGCCACTGGTGATTACTTAAACCCTTAGCCCCTCTCCTTTCCTTGGAGAATCAGAGAATGAGTCTTACTTTCCCAACCTGCTAACCCTGCCTTGTTGCTTTGAGTCAGGGTCTCTCCCTAAGCCTAGAGCTCAGCAACCCCAAGAATCTTCTGTCTCTGGTCATCTCTCCCCTTCTGGATCATAGTGCTCATGAGTTCATGCTTGTTAGATAGGTGCATGGAGATTGAAACTCAGGTTTCCTGGTTACAGAGCAGTAGATCTTAACCTCTGAGCCATCTCTCTAGCCTCTTAAGCAGTGACATTAAAAACAGTAAAGTTTTAACTAGAAAACTGAATTTTAACCAAAGTTTAAAAAGTTTCTTTACAAAACTCTTTGTGTCTGATCATAATAGTCTGTTAACCTTTCATTGAGGATCTTAGCTTCACTTGGTAAAACCCAGACTTGGGGCATAATGTTACACATAGGCACAAAATAATCTTCTGAAAACCATAGCTTCCCATCAACAACCAGGCAGTGAAAATAAAGTATGATATGATAACTCTCAAATAGTTACAGTAGCCGGAGGAACCTATGTCACACCAAATAGAAGCAGATGCCAAAGCTGGTCAGGATTTACAGTTTAGCTCAGGATGTAAGTGTAAAGGAGGGGCTAGGTGAGAGATCAGGCCCCTGTCTCGGGCCGCAGTTCCCAACTCGGGGCATCGATGCTTTGTTCTGTGCACAAAGACCTTAAGGTGACCCGATGGATACCCACTGCATGATAAAATGAAGAGCAATGTTTTTCGTGCAACACTTCACTTTGATGAGCAAGTTCAGCTTTATTTTACATCCTTTTGCATGCCTTCCTTTCATTCAGCTTTATCCTATTTCTATAGTCTCCATAGTAGGAGAATCTGACTGTCGTCCTTTTCAATGCATTCTTGAAATCCATGCCAATGTTTTGGAGGCTCTTTCTGTCCCAAGCACTACAGCATTCCCCTAAGAGAATGATATATTGTTCTCCTGGATTTAGACAATGCCACTAAGCTGAGGAAGGCTATGAAAGCCTCAGGTATCTGTAGCACAATTCACTTTTCAAAGGGGGTGAACTCTTGAAAACAATATTCCTGGGAAAACTACATTCACTTCCTTCCTCCTGAGATTCCCCACAAATAATAGGAAATGATCGACTGGGAATTCTGAGTTCTCTTGAGAAAAGAATTTTAAGAAGTTTCAAACTACATGAATCCAAGAAGTTGCACAGAAAGGTTCTTGGAAATCCTCATGCTGTCTATAAATAATTGCCAAATGTACACACACACATTAGCTGTTGAGTCTTGAGCCAGTACAGGCTTTTTAAGTTTCTCTAAAATTAGCCCCACAAAAACAAGCCACCTGAAAAGTAAGGCCAGGGGGGAGAAGCGGGGGAGGGAGGGTGCTTCTTATTTGTTTCTGTCTGTTTTGCTGTCCTTGGGAATGGACTCAAAGGCACCAATGTGCTAGCCTAGTGCCATGCCACAGAACTACAGCCTGAGTGGAAACCCCTAAACGCTGCCAGTGTGAGCCCAGATGTTCCTTCTCAGTGCAGATTTATTTTTATGAAGTTCTCTGGAGCTCTCTGCACCCGGGGCCACTTGTCACAATGAGGAGTGTATCTGAAAGGCTAATGAGGTTTTTCAAGCTCGAAACTGGCATGTTCATTTATGTAGGGAGGAATGAAAATGTAGGAAAGAATAACAGAAAGACTCTCTCCTCCTTGTATGTGTCTTAGCAGTGGTTCTAACTGGGGTGTTATTTGAGTTAACCAGCTCCTCCCTTGGGGTGTAAATACCTCTAGGTATTTGGTCTCTGTAGTTATGTCCTAGTGAGAACTGTTCTAATACAACATTGGCCTTGGAATCACCTCAATTCTTGCTAAGCTTTTGGAGAAAACAGAAAAGCACGAGCGAACTGCCTTTCAACATTTGCTTCTGCTTCGTGTCCACTAACCGCCATGTGAAAGATTATTTGTCCTCTAGTGTCTGAAACCCCATTCTGTGCTTACACCGACATACGACATTCCGTTACTGCTGAGGCATCTGGCCTCACTTTGGATTTTAACAGGGCTCTCATGTCCACACCCTACCTTCTTTCTTGGAGCCCACGTCTCTGCCCAGATATTTTGCCCGTTGTTCTCACATCTCCGAACCAAGCAAGAAGCTCACTTGTATATATTCATTGGTGAATTTTTGGAAGCTGATTTAAAAAAAAAAAAAAGAATATGAATGAATGTAATTAGTATCACTGTTGAGATAAAAGTCACAACAGTTACATAGAAAAGTCAGAAGAGGCCATCTGGTACCATTTTAAAATATGCTTCAAGTCTAATTCTAAGACACTGAATACGTTTAAAGGAGCCGCTTGGATTCCAGCTCAGGATCTTTGGGAGCAAAGGAGACTTTGGCGAGACACAGTGTACAACAGAATTGATGTTAAATGTTAAATGGGATCAGACCCATAGCTTCTTTGAGGGTAGATTTTGAGGTAGCTTGACCAGGCGCGTGAAAGTGAGGCAGTGTGCTCACCATGAGATTGCTGTGCAAAGGAAGTGGCCAGGGATTAAACATAGCGTTAAACATTATAGATAAGTGATCCTTATTTGTTTCATTAACATTTATAGTTTCTCAAGGAACCACATTTAAAAATGTTATTTTTTGTAAATAAACTATTATAAAAAGGTTACAAGAATAACTTTAAGGAACTTGTCTAAGAATAGATTTCAAATTTTTATTAGTAGAACTACCATTCAACAAGGAAAACAAGTATCTATTTTAAGCTGAGAGGTAACACTTGATAAAATATGAGTATTTAACAAAGCAGAAAATGCATTATTCTATGATATTTTAAAACTAGTAAATGTTTTAAAATCAAAGCTAACCTTATTTAAGATGATTAGATAAACTCAAATTTAAGACAGTTTTTTAAAATTAGAATAGCCACATAATTTTAGTGTAAGATGAACTCAGCAGAAAGATTTCATCATTGTACTGCTTAAAAGAGTCACATGACCCTTTTCATTCTCTATTCTCTACCATTCTTGGCCCACTATGTTTTAAAAAACCAGTTCCAGCTGGGCACAGTGGCTGGCACACACCTGTAATCCCAGTTCTCAGGGAGATAGAGGCAGGCAGAGCTCTGTGAGTTCCAGACCAGCCTGGTCTACAAAACAAGTTGAAGGCTACACAGAGAAGAGAGCTACAGCCACACGGAGAAACCCCCTCTCGAAAAAAACAAAACAAAACAAAACACTGAAACCAATCACAATGCCATTGATGCAAAGAAAGAATGAGTTTTGTATTTGTCTCAAAACAAAGTACAAGAAGACTGGCGAATCCTGTAGCTCTTGAGTCAGGCATTGCTTTCTGAGTGCTCAGATGATTCTATGTTGCTGGGAATAGGCAGAAAAGAATGGGGGAATTCACATTGATGGAATCAAGGCTTTTCAAGAAATATTGCACTATTTGCTTGGTAGGGCCACAGCCTTTCCTTCGTAATGGCTGTGCTGTCTTTTTTTTTTTTTTTTTTTTTTTACTTTTTTTCTTTTTAAACACAAGCTAGGGCCTTCTGGGCAGAGGAACCCTTATTTGAGACATTGGCTGTAAACAAGTTGAGTGTTCACTGTGGGTGGTGCCACTCTTGGACAGGTGGCCTGGGTTATACAGGAAAGCAGGTTAGCTAGCCAGTAAGCACCATTCCACCACAGTTTTTGCTTCCGTTCCTGGCTTCCAGTTCCTGCCCTGAGTTTCTGCGCTGATTTCCCTCAGTGAAGGACTGTGATCCTTAAGATGAAATCAACTCTTTCCTCTCCAGGTTGCTTTGGATCATGGTGCTTATCACAGCAATAGAAAGCAAGAGAGGACAGTGATCTAGCAAGGGTCCAGTGAAACAGGGATGGATGCATGCAGAGTCCTTTTATTTGGTGTTAGTAAAAAGAGACCTTGGCTCTTTTTTACTTACTCTTGCAGGCCGAGTAAAACAGATCCTTAAATGCCAAAGCAATATTTATCTGTCTATTCCTGTAGTCTCAGAGTCCCCAGCTTACAGCGAGTTAGCCAAGAGAGATGCTTGCCACGTAAAGGTTACATTTAACATTTACACACGCACAAGTACAAAAGCCTAGATTATGGTCATTCATTCAGAAAACCAAATAAAAATCTAAGTTTTCCAGTCATGGTTGGGAAATCAGTGTGAATGATCCCCCCCACCACCAATGGACTTGTGGAGGCCAAAGCCCCTCTGCATCATGTCACTGAACGGTCCCCCAGTCTTAGTAAGCAGATAAGAAATGTCATCAGCTTAACCCAGAAGCTTTCAAAAATAGCATAGTTAAAGTGGGAATGTAGGGGTGTGCTAGAGAGAAACCATTTGCCTGTGGTCTTAAGAATTGGCCGTTAGCCGATATTCCCACCTGAGATCTAAAATGCTGCATTGAGACCCATTGTGAGCAAGCAAGGAGAAGTCTCCCTTGTCAATAGACCACAATAACATCTTACTTTCTACTGATGAGGCAAACCCTTTTGAAAACTTCAGGGTTGGAGCAAGGCACGGTCAGTGTTCCTTTAAGATTCTGTCAAGTAAGAGAAAGTGTGTGTGTGTGTGTGTGTGTGTGTGTGTGTGTGTGTGTGTTTTCAATAGCGCTGGCAGTTTTCCTCAAAATTTCAATGAATATTTGCACAATGAACCAAGTTGTTGTGGGTTTCCTGGTTTGTGTTGGTTTTCCCCCCCCGGGGGTGGTGATTTGGGCAAGGCATTTTCATCCCTTCGCAGACAAGTCCAGCTGCTGGTAATGCTGAAAATAGCTCAAATGCTCTCAGGCCGGGAGCACCACCCAGCAGCTGAGATTCTTTGCCTCTCTCGCTGCTGTCTCTCCTGACCCTCGGTCCCCTTTTCCTCCCTGCAGACACTTGGATTGGACTTAATCTTAAACCTCTGGAGGTCAAGACCTTTTAAAAAGGGCTAACTAAACAATCTCTACATGTAAAAGGCCAGTGACCCCTACTTCCTCTGCTGGAACAACTGTGAAGTTCAGCCTCTTCCAGGTAAGGTTTTTATTCTGGAATTACTTGTTTTCTGGTGCGGTCATGACTGATGTCTCTAACTTTTTAGCGAACATAGGAGGAGGTCAAGGGTTTCCAGGTAAACACTTGGTGCCGGGATGCAGCGGCAGCATCGCACATTTTTGTGAAGGAGATTGTAAACTTTGCCTAAAGCCCTCTGTCCCAGTGGCTGCTGCACAGACCTGACTGAGCGCTGTCTCAGAGTTCTCATTAAGCGTGGCTGCCCAGGGCGGAGAGGACCTCTAGACACCATCATTTCGTTTGTTTAGACTGCTTTCTTATTTTAACTCTCTAAAGGCATGCTTCAAACAAGATGCAGCCCACCTGGGTAAATGCTCTTGACGGACACCAAGGTGGCTGTATGAAGAGTATGAACCCCTCATAACACTGTTTTATTTGCTACTGGTGTGGAATAAGAGGCTGTTTGGGGAGCATTATTACTATTATTATTATTATTATTATTATTATTATTATTATTGGGTGGTATATTCCTAGTGTACTTTGGGATGACTGATTTTGAGAATCCCTTTTCCAACCTGAATTTCAGCTAAGCCTACTCTCTTACGAGGTAAATTTTCTGATAGGATTTTCTCTACTGAAACAGTAAACATTTTTTTTTCTTTTGGATAGTTTTCTGGCTCCCCCCCCCCATGCTTGCACTTGACATTTTGCAAAGTACTTTGATCTGTGGACTTTAACCTCAAACATACCATTTATTTTGATTGTGAGTATTTATCATATTCAGGTTTTTTTTTAAGCTTTTTTTTTTCCCCTTAAGGCTTTGATACCAATTCCTTCAGATAATCTGCTGGCTTGGGTTCTCCCACTGCTATGCTCTAGAATTTATTCATAAAGGAACCTTTAATTTAAAAATAATGTTTTCTGGCAAAGCTCTGACTCTACACTGACTTTCTAACACAGTGGCTCTCAGCCTTCCCAGTGCTGAGACCCTTTAATACAGTTCCTCATGCTTTGGTGACCCCAACCATAGAATTATTTCCGTTGCCACTTCATAACTGTAAATTTTCTACCATTATGAATCGGAATGTAAACATCTGACATTTCTGAAGGTCTTAGGTGGCCTCTGTGAAAAGGTTGTTTGATCTTGAAAGGGATCATGGAACCTACAGGTTGACAGCCGCTGATCTGACAACTCAAGATGTGTAGAAGCAAGTAGCAAAGACAGTTCACAGAACCAATTTTGTCAATCCCTGCTTGAGTATCCTGAGTCTCCAAAGTACCATGTGCCTAGAGCCTAATTGTTGCTTTCTTAAACATGAGTACTGAAATCCCTGGCAATTCAAGATGCTTTTTACCAAAAGAGTTTTGGTTTAAAAAGAAAAAGCAAGCAAGCAAGCAAACAAACAAAAAAACATGTATTTAAATGGCATAGTGATCTTTTGAGTAACAAAACAAACACTACTAAAAAAAAAAAAAAGACAAAAAATAAACTAAAAAAAAAAATCTTCAATAGCCAAAAGTTTTAGTGAAACCTCTTTGATGTGTGGGATGAAGTATTTAACAAAACAAAAGGAGCTTCCTAGAATAGACAAACTGTTAACATGTTTACAAATCATGAATCAGCTTTAAATGATGTCTGTACATTCAAAACCTCACGCCTATCATTGTATTTGTTTCCTCCTCTTTTCTTTTCTGCTGCAAGCATTGACTATTTTAAAACCCGCTTGTTAGCTGCCACTCTGGGTATCCCCTGGTAATACTGCCCCTGTTCTGTTGAAGGCTAGGAGTCTAATCCAGTCAGGAGGGCTGTGGGCTCCGAGCCTGCCTCTTGAGAGCTGATGCAGTCTGCTCTGTGAACCGTGTAAAGGAAGGAAGCCAATGGCCACCAGAAAGAACTTGAAGGAGGCAGAGGGAGAGGGAACGTTCCAGGAATGTTGTTCTTCAAGCAGGAGCACATGGAGTTCTCCCTTCTAGAGTGTGGATTATCGTAGGAAGAGCAGGAAAGGGGTCTCCATCATTGCCTTGCTCCCTTGTCTCTTGGAATCTGCCTAATAAAGAACATATCAATCGTCTTATTTCAGGAAACAGTCAACCTTTGAGTCCCCCTGTTACTTTGCACAAGGGCTTCATGGCTTCCAAGGATCTCTGAGGATCAGGAATGGTCCCTGTTAGCACCAGGAAGGCTCAGTGAGCAGTGCCAGGTGCACCTGTGTTCCTAGAACCAGGAGTAGTGCTGTTCGCATAGACGCAAAGTCAAAGACTTAGGAAAGAGTAAGTCTTTGAGACAGTAGACTGCAATCCCATCCCGATGAGCCATTTGATGTGCGGTTTGTCCCTCCTTCCTCATGCCCTGTTTTGACTTGACTTTGAAACATTGGGCTGTTTGAATGTGAAACTCAAGGTGAAACCTAGCCGAGGCCACCGGGTTTCACATGAAAGAAGCATTCTGCCCAGCCTTGCTCGAAACTCAGCCCACGATCGCCAAGAGTTTCGCGAGTGTCAGTAATAAGCAGGGACTGGAAACCTCATCCAAAACCAGGTGACTTCTGGTGACTTTAGAGGCTTTGTTGTATAAGTTCAGAAGCTGTCAAACAAAGGCACTCTTCTTTCCACAACCTCTACTGTAATTTCATGTGTATACACATTCCTTCCTATTTATCCTATGGTGTTCTGGAGTCTAATACGAATTTCTGTCGGTGTGGTATTTAAGCATTGGCAAACAGAAGCCTGCGTTTTAAATTCTAGCACGGGTGGAAACTCAGTGGTGTGAACATGCTGGTGTAACTCAGCCGAAGGAAGGAAGTCCCAGGAGAGCTATGGAATGTCTTTCTTTGCTTAAATATACCCCTGTGCTTGTGAAGAACAAACAGTGACATTTTGTCCAGGTCCGTCCTCTCGACAGTGTGTCTTTTGTTCAGTTTCCAAAGGTGGTGTCAAATATAGTGGTGGAAAAATAATAAACTTCCCCGATCCCCCCTCCCCTGCCTGCTCCACTGATATACTCCCAGGGAACACTGTAAGCATTGAAATGTTTGCTGCTATTTCTTGTAATATAAATGAGGAATAAAGGGGTAGTTGATGAAGTCAGCTTCTCTCAGAGAGGCTTGGAGACCCAGAGATGCTGAGTATGTGAACAACACTGGGACCTGGCTGTTAAAATGTGTGTGTGTGCATGTACACACACACACTTATGGATATGTGCAAGGATCCTGGAAGGAGGAGAGAGGAATGGCTTTCTTCAGCAAATATGTGACCTCAGAAACAAAAGTGATCAAGGACAGGATCTGAAAACATTCCTTTGTTGATCATATAAATTTTGTTGGCTGGATGTCAAAATACTTTCGGGTATTATTCCTCTCATTAAAAGCATCAAGCGACAGGATTCCAGACATAGTACATAATCGCCAATGAAAATAGGACCAGTTTGGAAGGTCACATACTTGTAGATCCTTCATGGGTCAGTCTCAGAAAAGCCACTGTGACTCCCAGGCCACCATAGGACTGAAAGCCACCCAGAAAACTAAGATTCAACATGACATTTTCTTAATTGGACAGCACGTACCCAATCTGAAGACATTTCAGAGAAGTGAATTGCTGACCTCAGTAAAGATTTAGTTAGACTAAACTGAATGACATTTATGAATACAGACTCATAAGCAAATAAAATTCCATAAAATTTCTTTTCTGGAAATTTTACAATCAGTTTTATATTTAACAACTTGTACTTAAAAAAAAAAAAAAGACAAAGTTTGTACTTTGTAGATGACTTGTGGCTACCCAAAGTGGCTATGTGACTTCGTGCTACATGAAGCCTTGTGAGACGGCAACTACAAAATACAGGGCTAGTATGTGTAGGAGCTGGTTAACACCGGCTTCACTATTCTTGGCGAAAGATTTATTGGCATACAAAAATTGAGCAACCCCAAATTAGCAAAACAAGAAGAAAGTGCTCAAACCCAGGTCTTTGAGAGAACAACATAAAGTAATCCGGAATCGTCCTACCAAGGAAAGTGTCATTAAATGCACCCTGGCACAGAAGTTTAATCTTTCAAGCAGTTCCATTATCCATTCATAAGGAAAAGAACAAAGACACCAGACAAAAATAAACACCAAGCCTAGGTACATGCACATCCTTCTCTAGACCATTAAAAGGCTTTTTCACAAATGACTTCAGTAGTCATTTAAGAATGCAAATATCTCTGAATTAATATCATTTTGCACTTAATTTACTACCAGAAAGAAATGACCCATTTCAAACTGATATATTTTATGGATATATTACAATAACCTAAATTCATATAAAATGAATTTTTTCTTTAAAAAAAAAAAAAAAAACAATAATGTGATTTGGATCAGGTCCAGATCAGAGTGTCCTTCCCAATAGATCAAAGAGGACTGTTTGGGCAGCACAGATAATGCACTCATCTTCAGAAAAGTCATTAATTTCTACCTAATAGGATATTCGAAAAAAGAAATATTGAGATAGAGAGCAGTATAGGGAGCTAAGTCACTGATAGATCATTTGCCAAGTATGCATGTTGCCCTGAATGGAGTTTGAGCCTCAGGAACAACACAGACGAAGGAGGTGGGGGAGGAGGGATTAAAAACTAATCATTAAGATGCCCACTCCCTACAGCCATCCTGGAGCCTGCCCTTCTCTCTAAGACAGTCCTCCACACTGGCATGCACATTCCTTGTTGCGATGCACAGAGGACTCCCCTCAGTCCCCAGGTCCCACCATGTTTGTTTGTTTGTTTGTTTTCTGTTTCTCCCAAGACCGTCTCTTATGTTCACCCGTCTTGCTAAGAGAAATAGATATCTCTGGCAATTTCACCATTCTTGAACTGCTAATGGAGAGGAGAGTTTGAGATAGCTAACTCTGGGATGGAAGATCCACACATTACAAAATTAGTCCACATCCCCTGAGCTAGAAAGAGACGGGCATGTATTCCTCACAGGAGACTGCTGTTTTATAACTGTTGACTGAAACTGAATGCAAACAGACCAAGCAAGATTTTCATTTATATTTTTTTCCACCAAACCTTTTATTTTAGATAAATTTTATACTTACAGAAAAACAATGAAGACAAGAGTTATCTTATGTCTCATGCTTATTAGTAAAACATATTAAATAGTATCCCACTATAATTAATGAAGTTCACTGATAATGACATTATTAAAACTAAAGCCCATGCTTTCTCCTTTATTCTACCTAATGACCTTCTCCTGTCCTGGGATCCTTTCCAGGCTATCATATTACAGTTAGTCATTCCTCCTTAGGCTCCTCTTAGCTGTGACAGTTTCTTTCCTTGTTTTTGAGGGGGATGACAGTTTGGGAAATACTTCTCAGGTATTTTGTAAACTGTCCTATTGAAATTTGTCCTACTTTTTTTTTTTTCTTCATAACTAAACTGGGCTCACTGGCTTGGGAGAGGGAAACTGTGGGCATTCCGGGCAAGGGAACATTGGGGCTGACAATCTGGGGCGACTTCTTCTGATGTGACTACAGAAGTAGTCAGGTGGAGGGTGTGTGGCCTGACGTTGGGGAGCCTGCACAGAGACAAACAACCAATGGCAGGCTGGGAGATGAGGTGGAGGAACCTGATTGATTGCCCTAAGCTCTATAACGTGCTCTCTCTTCTGGAATAAATGAGTCTGCATCTGCTTGTCCTCAAGATTGCATTTACCCGACTCCCAATGTCTGTGGAGTGACCTCTTAACCCCTTGGCTTGGATACCTTGTCCTCACCCACGGGCTGGACCCTTGGGAGGAGGACCACCAGGATACCCCAGAGCAAGTGCTGGTCTTATCAGATCACATGGGTGCATGGTATCAACAGTACATATGGCTGCTGACCATATCTTTGACCACCTGGTTGCAGCAGAACTCATTAGATTTCTTTCCAATAAAGATGCGTTATATCCCCTTTTCATACTGTGCTGTTTTAGCTTTTTTTTTTTTATTTTTCAACATTATTGTGATAAAATACAGGGTAGAAAAAACTTCCAAGAGGAAAGGTTTATCTTGGTTCACAGTTCCAGTGGTGATAGTCTGTCATGTGGGCAGGGCAAAGCAGCTCCCTGGTGGGGGCATTTGGCAATTACTACTCACATGATGACCAGACCAGGAAGCAGAGAACCAGACCTGAACCACCGGGGATTAAACCTTCAAAAGCTCACTTTTAGTAGCCTGTGTTACTACATAGGCACCGCATACCATTGGTTGACTTTCTTCTGCAATGAATATTTGTAACTCCACTCCATTAGTTTAAATCTACTTCATTTATCCATGTCATCATGAACACGTGGACATTTGGTCTATAATTGAGTCATGTGATCTAAATATTAATAGTTGAGATCAAAACTCACTAAACACACAAGCTTGAGGTGAAGGACTGTCTAGATTGGATTAAATGAAGTGTGAAAAGCTGCCCTAAATGTGGACAAGCACCATGCCGTGGACTGGGACCCCAGACTGCATTAAAAGGAGAAACTTAGCTAGGGCCTGGAATCCATCACTTTCTGCCTCCTGACTGTGGATGCAATGCGGCCAGCCTCTTTCCTTCTGCTGCTGCCATACCTTCCTGCCATGATGGGCTGTATAATTTCTGTTGTCTACGTTGCTTTTGTTGGGTGTTTTGTCTTAGAATTGAGATAAGTAACTCACACAGCCCACAGTTAATGCAAGGCTATCTTTTTTTTTTTCCAAGTTCAGATTTTATTTTTATTCTCTATTTTCTTTTATGTGGGAGGTTACAAAGGCAAGTAGAGAACACAAAGGGACAGGGAGATGAATGGAATCGGGGTAAAAGATGTGAAATTCACAAAGAATCCATAAAAAGTAGTAAAATCAAGTAAACGACAAATATAACAGCAGAAATTAACAAGTTGACCATGTGAAATAATCAACAAACTCCAAGTTGGGCACATAATCGCAAGTAAAATGAAGTGATATAAAAAGAACAAAAATACTTGTGATAAACTAGAGATACTTCAACTGTAAACACTTTAGTACTGTTTTTCAAAACCCCTTTACCTCCCTTTATTGAAAACTGTATGTGAAGTGAATAATTTTCTAGAAACAGACAATATTGAAATCAGTGAAAGTTGGGTATAGTAGTAAATTCTTTTTAGAAGTCATCTCTTCTGAGACCATTGTATTATGAAACATTCTATGTATGCTTTTCACACTTTACAAGAATTACACTATACACATTTCAGGTACTAAGTGTTTTTTTTTTTTTTTTTTTTTAGTGCATTTTTAAGTCTTGCTCTGTTTTTAACTAGAGAATTGGTTATGGATTTTATTTTTATTCATTCATTTTTATAGTGCTATATGTGTCATTTCTTTAACATAGGTCCCTATTATGAATATGAAGGTTAACCTCAAGCCTGATAATCTCTTGCTGACAATGCAAGGCTATCTTACCTTTTCTTCTCTCACATTGTTCCAGTTTGGGCCTTGGTTGGCTCTACTGATTGTTGCTGGTGTCTCTATTACTTTTGTTTTTGTTTTTGTTTCTGTCTCCACAAGAGGCTCCTATACTCATTTGGTGTATTTCCTAATCTGAAACCAACTATTTTTTTTTTTTCAAAGATCTCTGATTACTTTTATTGAAGAGTAGTGTTAGTAAAGTCCAGAACACTCATTTTTATTTTGGGGTGAAATATTTACAAATTAAAACCAATCTTAACTTTTATATTACATAAGAAAGAAAATATAGGCAAAAGGAAACAAAGGCAGAAAGGAAAAACCAGCAATGCAGAAAGACACATGATGAGAACCTCTGACTGTCATACACACACACGAACACACATGTGACCACACATATGAACACAGGTATACACTCTCATACCACACATATGTGGGGGGGTATGTGGAGCATACATTTTTAAAACACTGTGATTTGGTTATTTTAACCCATTGAAAATGTTGCTCCAAATATCATTTCCAATTAGTTTAATTGCTCCTTAACAGGCATTCTGCTCAGTGGTACTTTATTCATTGGGATTTGCAAACCCGAGAAGTTTGCTGGTTTAAAATTCAGTCACAAGTGATAATCCCAGTGATTTGGTTTTTTGTTTGAATTGACCTCTCAGATGTTTAATTTTGAAAACATGGAAGGATGTTGGCGACATTTTATGAGGTTGTATATTATCAGAGCTTAACGAACACAGAATCAAATAGCTTCCAAATATGGACTTCGCACTTTTTAAATTTAGTTTTATGTATCACAGTTGTGTGTGTTGTGGTAAAAGGAGGCATGCATGCACACAAGCGTACACACACACACACACACACACACACACACACACACACACACACGGACCCAGGCATGGATGGTATATGTATAGAGGTCAGAGGCAAAGTTTAGGAGTCAGATCTCTCCTTCTACTTTATTGAGGTGGAGTCTCTCTTGTATCTGCAGCTCTGTTTATGTCAAGCTAGCCAACCCACAAGCTCCTGGGCTATATTTTAGTATCTACCTCCCATTTCATCACAGGTGTGCTGGAATTTCAATTTTGAGACATTCATCCAGTTTTGTGGGTGGGTCTTGGGAGCTGACCATTGAACTGTGGTCATCAAACTTACATGGCAAGTGATTTTTAACCCTCTGAGCCAAAACACCAGCCCTCTAAATACAGTTTTATCTATAGATCAAAAATCTTTTCTAGCTCATATTTATATCTATAAGTATTCTTGGTGTATATGCGTGCACATACGTGCGTGATTGAACTGGCAGCTCACAGCATATCGACATATCCTCTAACACAGAGCCATATCCATCAGGTCCCCTGTCTTTTACTAGAATGTTTAGATACCACGGCTAAGTGTAGGAAGCCATCAAGAAAAGAAATACTGCTTTGTGAAGGTGCAGTTAGACTGACACCATATCACCCTGTACCAGCAGGGCCCACGCTGGAAGGTACGGCCCGGCATCTGCATTGCACTCAAGAGCATGTCCTTGAATAAGCTCAAGTGGTGAGTTCAAGGTAGTTAAGTATTGTAAATGGGCCTGGTGCCTGCTCAGGGAAGACTTTGTT
Organism: Psammomys obesus; assembly: GCF_907164565.1. Classification (NCBI taxonomy): domain Eukaryota; kingdom Metazoa; phylum Chordata; class Mammalia; order Rodentia; family Muridae; genus Psammomys; species Psammomys obesus. The sequence continues at coordinate 6,364,729 of NW_026596147.1, forward strand.
TCTGGAGTAGGACATGGCCCTTGTAACCTACTTCAGTGAGAAGCAAATAGGGTTCAAAAAAAAAAAAATCACCCCTTTGCCGCAGAGTCTGAGGAAGAAAACTAATTGTGTTTCTGAGATGAAATTAAATTGCCGGCATTTTGTTTATGTATATTATCATTACTTTCACTCAAGGCTAAATAAGTCCTAATTTCAAAGGAAGGAGGTCCCTAGGCTTTAACAGTGAGATCAGTAAAATATGTGACTTCCAAGCAATGGAAAATAATCAAGTATGCAGTATTTTGTGAAAAGCAAAATGAAAGTTACTTCTGAAAGTTTTGGGGGTTATTTGTGTATTTCATGTGTACATGTGTGTGTTCAGATGTGCAGTGTGTGTATGTGTGGGCGCCTGTGTGTAGAAGCCAGAGGTCACCCAGACCCAGGTCACCCAGGTCACTCCTGGCATTCCTCAGGAGCCATTCACATTATTTTTTTGAGACAAAGTCTCTCACTAGGACCTGGGCCTCCAGATCTGGCTAAGACTGGCTGGAGAGCAAGCTCTGGGCATCTTCTTGTCCCTCTCTTCCCTCCATGGCAGGCTTGCATTAATCCTGGGATACAGCAGGTCCTTGTGCCTGTGCACTGAGCTCTTTACTGACAGAGTCACCTCCTCAGCTCTTATTTATTTTGGTTTTACTTTATGATAGCTATTTCCATATAAAATATGTTGCTTCAAGCAATATCATGAATGTATTTATTTTCGTGGGTTTTGTTTAGAATCGGCACTCTTTCTCTTTGTCTTGTGTGGCAAGCTCCATGCAATCTAAAACAGCTTATGCAATCTAAAACAAATTGATAATTGTTTGTGCTGAGGTGAGAATGCGCCACTGTTGTGAGATTTTTTTTTCATAGAATTTTATCCATTTCTGTAATAGAAATTCAAAAGAAGGCTGCCGATGATTTATGTCTCCATTTATACACAAGAACCTTATGTATTCAAACTATTCCTTTTCTGATTAATATTCTAAATGAATAAGGACATATGTATCATAGGACGCATTACACAACAGACCTTTTCTTACTGTTAATGAATATTAAAATCGAGAACATTTAGCACTCAGCCATACTTACCAATTTAAGAATGGCCTTACATATCAAGAATGGACTAGGAATTTATTAATAAAATACTAAATTTAATTAAAATTTATTAATAAAGTATAGTTATCTGTGGTTCCAAGTGACCACAGAAAACTATTTGGATATCTTAAATAGTTTTATGTTCAGTTAATGAAATAATATAACGAAAATTTTTGTAATACTTCAGTTGTTTCTTAGAGCATTCAGCTGACCCCCACCCCCACCCCCCGGCACATACGGGAAAGTTCCCGGTAAAAGGTCTCAGGTTCCTGCCCAGTCACCAGCTTGGAGCCACCTATGCACCAACCCAAACTCCACAGACTGGGCCTTCCTGTTGGGAGAAACCCCATGGTAGGGGAAACACCTGGCCCTACCTCAGGACACCTAGCTCTGGAAAAGTTTCTGGCTATCCACAGGCTCCTGACTCTAGTCTCCAGTGCACACATGAAAGCAGAGCTCACCTGCCACTGACTACTGCTTGGGTACTAGGGCACAGAGCCCCAACCTCAGACCTACAGAAGCCTGGGATGCCCAAGATCAACCCCCAGAGCTGCTCCAAGGGGCAACCAGCCATCCCTAATTAAACTGACCAAACCACAGGGCACCCAGGTAACAGCAGCAGCTCACTAAATTTACAGCAAGAAACCCAGAAGCAGGGCAGCTGTCTCCAGGAATTCTCTGGGTGAGAGAAGAGCCCTTTTGACTAATAAGGACCATAGTTACCATTCAGGTCTGTATGCCTGAGGTGAGCTGTGGCAATTCCTGGAAAACACCGGCCATTCAGTGACAATACCCCAAAAATTTTTATAACATTTCCGTTGTTTCTTTTTAGTCCTCTTACGACTTGATGGAAATCACACAGAGTTTATGACTTAAAACTTTATACTCTGACTGTAGAAAGATCTCAGTACATATGGAAAAAATTAACAAAACATAGTACATTAATCTTAAAAAAAGTTTTAAGATTAAAAACTATCCATAAGACATAGGGAAGAATTACTTTAATTTAAAAAGTGATATCTGTTAGAAACCTACATCAACGTAGTATAAACAAATATATAGGTTGTCAAGTAAGAAATTTACATAATGGATGCCTTTGGGGAGAGGAGGAGATTATGATTAAAGAAGTATATATTGAGCTTTAATTAAATTAATAGTATCTGTGTCTTAAGGTAAGTATAGATATAGGCATATTTGTTTTATCATTTTTTCTTTTTATCTTTTTTTTTTATCATTTTTACTTTTCCCTGTAAGTTACATTCCTTAAGTTTGAGATATATTTTAAATGCAGAACAAATTTGAAGGACATTTCTCAGGTAAGAGATAATATTTTATTTACTTAAAGCAGCCCAAATATTCTGACATTTTTACAAAGACTAAATGACACAACAGATGGCATAACATTTAGCTTGTATTTCTATACTTTTTTACATTTAAATTTATTCATATATTTATTTATTACAATTTATTCACTTTGTATCCCTGCTAAGCCCCCTCTCTTGTCTCCTCCCAGGCCCACCCATCCTCCCTCTTTTCTCCCTATGTCCCTTCCCTAGTCCCCTGATAGGAGAGAACCTTCTCTCCTTCTATCTGACCCTAGCCTATCAGGTCTCATCAAGGCTGGCTGCATCAACTTCCTCTGTGGTCTGGCAAAGCTGCCCTGCCCAGGGGGAGGTGATCAAAGAGCCAGCCACTAAGTTCATGTCAGAGACAGCCCCTGTACTCCTTACTAGGGAACCCACTTCTAGGGGACCCCCCTTTGAACAAGGGATCTAGGTTCTCTCCATGTGTGGTCCTTAGTTGGAGTATCAGTCTCTGCAGGCCCCCCTGGTCTCAGGATTTTTGGCTCTGTTGTTTCCCTTGTAGAGTTCCTGTCCCCTCCAGGTCTTTCTATCACCCTCTTCTTCCATAAGGATTCCGGAACTCTGCTCAAAGTTTGGCTATGAATCTTAGTATCTCTTTAGATACCCTGGGGGGTAGAGTCTTTCAGAGGTCCTCTGTGGAAGGCTCCTGTCCTGTTCCTTGTCTTCTCCTACTTCCAATGTCCATCCTGTTTGCCCTTCTCAGTGAGGATTAAGCATCAGCCTATGGATTGGGAAAGGATCTTCACCAACCCTACATCTGACAGAGAGCTAATTTCCAGAATATATAGAGAACTAAAGAAATTAAACACCAACAAACCAAGTAATCCAATTAAAAAATGGGGTACAGAGCTAAACAGAATTCTCAACTGACCCTGAGCTTTCACTTCATACCCATCAGAATGGCTAAAATAAAAAACTCAAGTGACAACACATGCTGGAGAGGTTGTGGAGAAAGGGGAACCCTCCTTCACTGCTAGTGGGAATGTAAACTTGTACAACCACTCTGGAAATCAATCTGGCACTTCCTCAGAAATTTGGGAATAGCGCTACCTCATGATCCAGCTATACCACTCCTAGGCATATACCCAAAAGATGCCCCACCATTCAATAACATTTGCTCAACCATGTTTGTAGCAGCTATATTCATAATAGCGAGAATCTGGAAACAACCTGGATGTCCCTCAGTGGAGGAATGGATACAGAAATTGTGGTACATTTACACAATGAAATACTACTCAGCAATTAAAAACAAGGAAATCATGAAACTTGCAGGCAAATGGATGAACTAGAAAAGACCATCCTGAGTGAGGTAACCCAGAAACAGAAAGACACACATGGTATATACTCACTTATAAGTGGATATTAGCCATATAATATAGAATAAACATACTAAAATCTATAGCCCTAAAGAAGCTGTATTTCTGTACTTTTGTCTTGAATACAAAATATCCCTAAAAGGTAAATTTGAGGTTAAAATAGGTTGGCTAGAAAGCAGTCAGAAAGCTTTGAAAAATCTGCATTCAAGATCAGTTGTATGGCTTGTATTTTTTTAGGTAGTATTGTTATAAATGTAGTATTTATCCTATGAAATCATTATCCTTTATGCTTCACGGGACTTTGTGATAAGGACTGAGTCTGGCAGTGGACAAGTATGTATGATCTTTGCTCTTTTTGTAATAATGAAATGAGAAGGATAGATTCTTGTTTTAAGAGAACTCATAAATGTCTGAAGAGGGACAAGAACATACAAAGGATCCTAAATTTTTTATATATCAGCTGTCACAAATCTTTGAAAAACACTGGTATGGCTCTCTATGTACAGACAGACCATGTGAATTATACAAAATGTTTTAAACAAAGACTTCACATTGTAATTTAACATATTTCTTATCATTTAATTTATTCACCAAAGTGTATGTAAACACAGATGTTCGTTAACATTTATACTTAACACTTCTTGCTAGCACAGGAGAAAAGTGATAACTTTTCACAACTATTTGGCAAGGATAAATGCTTATGTTTGAAGTCCTTTGTTTCCATTCTTTCTATGTTTTATTTTTAAATTCACAGAGCCATTTCTACAGGACAAAGTGGAAAAAGCTGGTAGACATGGTGATCTTTTAAAAAGAATTTTCATAAATGATGCATAATATTGAATTTTTAAATGTTTTTGTAGCTAATTCACATGCAGTCTGAAAACTTAATATAATCAAAACACCCAGGAATCTCAGAAAAACCCTAAACTGGAAGCCATAATATATACTCAAAGGACCTGTAGGGGAAAAAGTGAAGAAAAAATATTATATAAATAAAATAAAAATAAAAAACAATGAGATAATTTTTTTAAAGGAAGAGCCCTGATATCACATTACGAGACAAGGAGTTCATTTTTTTGTTGGCTATCCACTGTTGGCATACAGCGTACCCTTAGGAGTACTGAGATCCCCTTGGAGAAAACTAAATTTTCATTTGTAAGTCGTTATCAATTGGAACTAGCTTCTGGGTTAGGGATGGAGACATGTGTCCATTTCTCCTTTCAGCTCTAGGACCCCAACTCGTGCAGATACCTCCCAGCCCTATGCATGCTACCTCAGTCTTTGTGAGTTTATACGTGCATTGATCCCGTTGACTTAGAGGGTGTTTTGGCTAGTTTGGTCAACTTGACATAGGTAGAGTTATCCAAAAGGAGAGAACCTCACTTGAGAAAATGCCCCCATAAAAGCCAGCTCTAAGACATTTTCTTAATTAGTGATTGATGAGGGAAAGCCCAACTTATTGTGGGTGGGGCTATACCTGGGCTCATGTTCCTGGGTTTTATTAGAAAGCAGGCTAAGCAGGCCATGAGCAAGTCAATAAGCAGCACCCCTCCATGGCCTCTGTATGAGTTCCTGCTTCCAGGTTTCTACCCTGTTTGTCCTGCCTTCCTTCAATGATTAACAGTGATGTGGAAGAGTAAGCCAAATAAAGTCTTTTCCTTCCCAAGTTGCTTTAGTCATGGTGTTTTATCACAGCAATATAAATCCTAATTCAGACAGAGGGCCATGTTTTCTTAGTGTCCACCATCTCCTCTCACTTTCACTCTCTTTTTGCCTCCTCTTCTGAGGGCTTCCCTGAGTCCTGAGGAGAGGGAATTCATTGAGACCTGATATTTAGGGATGAGTGTTCCAAAGCCTGGCACTCTCTGCATGTCTGTCTGTGGGTCTCTGTGTTTGTTCCCATCTGCTACAGGAAGAAGTCTCCCTGATGATGGCTGAGCAAGGCACTGATCTATGAGTTTAGCAGAATATCACCAGGAGTTATTTTATTGCTGCTTAAAAAATTTTTAGAACAATGGTATATGGTTTTACCCTAGGTCCCTGGGTTGTCTAGCCTCAGGTTCTTAGTTATTCAGTGTTGGGTGTGGGTTCCATCTCAGGGAGTGGGCCTTCAGCCAAATCCAATATTGGGTGGTTACTCCCAGAAACTTTGTGCCACTGTTGCCCCAGCAATATCTTGCAGGCAGGACACTATTGTAGATCAAAGAGTTTGTGGCTGCACTGGTGTTTATGTTTCTCCTTTGGTCGTGAGCAGGGTACCCTCCTTCCTGTAACTAAGACACTAGCACGTAGGTGTGAAGGCCCTCTGTAGGCTAGCTCAACTTCTCCGTGTTCAGTGGGTTGTGTAGGCATTGTCCTCAGCAATGGCATTTTGCTGTCAGTTTGTGGAGAGCCACCTCTCCAGCCTTGGCAGCAGCCTGGGTTGTTTGGGGATTCCCATAAGATTTCTTTGGCCAACAATGAGTTAGAAATAACCCAATTCCAGTCCTGGAAACTTCATTTGGGTGGCAAGAAATTGCCAACGTGACTCTGTCTCCCCTTTATTTGACAGTTTCATGTAGATTGCCTGTTCTGACAATGTTGTTCAGAAAATCTTTTCCTGTGTCAATGAGTTCAAGGCTATCCTCCACTTATTCTTCTAACAGTTCAGTGTATTGGGTTTTATGTTGAGGTCTTTGGTCCATTGGGAGTTGAATTTTCCATAGGGTGATTATTATAGATCTATCTGGGTTCCTCTACATGCAGTTGTCTTAGTTTACTAGCACCATTTCTTGAAGGTGTTGTGTTTTTTCCCCCAGTATGCATTCCTTAATCCTTTTTTTTAAAAGAAAAAAAAAAAAAAAAGTCAAGTGCCCATAGGCCTGTGGATTTATGTCTTGATCTTCAATTTGATTCCCCTGATTGATGTGTCTGTTCTTGTGCCACACTGTTTTTATTACTGTAGCTCTGTACTTTAACTTGGGAATGTTGATACCTCTAGCAATTCTTTTATTATTCAGATTTCTTTAAACTATCCTGAGTTTTTGTGTTGCCATATGAAGCTGAACGTTATCTTTTCAAGATCTGAGAATTGTGTTGGAATTTTGATGGAAATTGCATTGCATCTGAAGATTGCTTTGGTGGGCTTTCCATCTTCTTACATCTTTCTTTCTTCAATGACTTGCAGGGTTTTTTATCACTCAGGTTTTTTACTTCCTTCGTTAGAGTTAACACAGGATATTTTATATTACTTAAGGTGATTATGAAAGGGGTTGTTTCCCTGATTTCTTTCTCAGTTTGTTATTTGTGTATAGGAGGGCTACTGATTTTTGTGTTAATTTTATATCCAGTTATTTTGCTGGAAGTGTTTCTCAGCTCTAGAAGTTTCCTGGTGGGATTTTTAGGGTCAAACTTATCACATCTTCAGCAAATGAAGGTATTTTGCTTTTAAGAAATAAAAAGATCAGGATGATTTTACATCTGCCATTATTCAAGAGCCTTCCATTTAAAATAATGCACCAGAAGGACATATTTTGAGTCGGCATGTTATTAATTTTCTCATAGGCAATGTTCACAGAGTTTATTAAAATATTTTAAAAATAAACCACAAACACACAAGAAATAGTTCTAATGAAAATGAAGAGTAACCTTTGAATTTCCTTGTGTCATCGTCATCAATAGCGAGGAACCAAATAAAACATAATAAAAGTCATATTTGGGAGTGAGTGTGAGGGAAAGACTTGAAGATTGCTAGCATTTAGACACTGGTGAGCACCTGCCCCCCGCTGAAGTCTCTTCTCTCTTGCTTTTGTATTGCTAGAGCTCTTGATTTCCCTTCAAGGTCTGATTACAGCAGCCGAGTCCCACTGTCCGGTGTGTCTCTCTTTGCCTAGCCTTAGTTACTCCCTTGGGTTCTGTCTCTTTTGCCTAAATCCCTTTAACCTTCCCAAGTTCACCTGTTTACTCCATAATGATCTCCAGTTTTACACCTCTCTCCCTGGTCAGTCTCACAGTTCCAAGTAATCCTTGTATGATTACCTCCTGAATACCTCAAACTCAACACTTTTAGAATGTGCTTTCTTCTACCTCCCTCCCTACTCTTCCTTACCCAGGGATGTTTCTTGGTAGTGACATCATCCAGTTACATAGGATTGGAATCTTAGACAAGCATGAATAGGTTTCTTCACTCCTCCTTACTCACTATTCATTGAATCTTCCGAATTCCCCTTACCCTAGTTAACATGCTCTTGCAACTCTCTTGGCTAGGATTTCCTAGTAGTATTCTGACTACTTTTTGCATCTTTTCTCACCTCCCACCAGCCTAAACTATTGCAATGGCCAGTATCATGTCAAAGTAGATGAACTTTGCATATAGAGCCCCATCTACAAAATTCCCGCTTTATAGCCACTCCTCCAAAAAATAACCCTATTGAGCCATGATTCAGTGCATCATGTCTGGTCATAAATAGTCCCACCTTTTCCAAGGGAAAAGGCAGCACTGGCAACATTTCCCAGCTCGTTCATAAGGAAAGGGTGTGGTTCAGTGTCATTTGCTTGGGGCACAGAGCCAATGCCAGATCTGCTGCTTACCTCAGAGAACCCTTTTCCCCAGACCCTCCCAACACAGCACTAACAACCTTCCCGAATCATTTGCTTTGTTGGTAAATACTGTGTGCTATTGTAGTAGCTGTGGGGCAAGTGCTAAATGATACTGCCTTAGTTTGATAAAATTGAGCTATTAAAACCACAAAATCTATATAATTCATATATAGTAGTAAATAAGATCCTTATGACTCTTTTTTCATTCAATGAGAATATTGCTTAAAGCACCAAAAGCAGTTATATGTGGATACTTACAATATTGCTTAGTTTTACTAGTAACCTTTAGTTTCCATTTTTCCTGATTCATATAAAAGATCACGTGTGTGTGTGTGTGTGTGTGTGTGTGTGTGTGTGTGTGTGTGTATGTACATGTGTGTGTGCCTTTTGAGGCCTGAACCCAACCTGCCTGTCCTTCCTCAGGCAATACCTATTTTGTTTCTTGAAACAGGCTCCCTCACTCTTCTGGAACTCACTTATTAGATTAATCTAGAAGCCACTATGTTCTGTCTCTGCCTCCCAGTGCTGGGATTAAAAGTGTATACCACAGTGCCCAAGAATTCTACCTTGGTTCTGAGGATCCAACTCAGGTCTTCATGTTTGATGGACTTTGGTATCTCCCCAGGCCTACAATACAATTCTTAATAAGCATAGCAATGTGTCAAGTACATGAAGCCATAACATTCATGAAACAAACAGAAACAATGACCAAATGAAGTCACTTACTCCTGTAATCCTGGGACCTGGGAGGTTGCAGCAGAAGAGGGCTGTGAGTTCACAGTATGGGTTTATCTCACTATAAAGGGAAGGATGAAGACAAATTCTAGGACAGCATAAAGTTCCCATTCTTTGAATTATTAGCGTAAAGTAAAAATAACTTTATATAATATGGATGATGACATTTTAAATATCAGCTCTCTATAATTTTTAGCATTTATTATGTCAATGGTCTTTATGCTATTTAATTAGCAATCATTTGTGGGCCATCCCCTTGGTTTTCTCTTTTGGGCTCTGTGACAGTTACTGGAGTCTTAGAGCTGACAATGGTGAGGGAGCCGGTTTATCCAAATCTAATCACTCAATTGAGCATGAAATTAAAATTGTAACAGAGCAATGGAGGGAAGACATGGGAAACTATGAGAGCTGAATTTGAGTTGAGTGACTCTATTAGGAAGGTTGACTACTAAGTTTAGAAACAAATTGAGGGACAGAGGATGTGGGTAGGTCGAGAGACAGCTCCACTAACATACCTGATTCCCCATCACCACCTTTGTTTGATAAAATGGTGGCACATGAGTATAATCTCGGTACTTGGGACATAGAGACAGAACCTCAGAAGTTCAGGCTCATCCTCAGCTGTGTGCTAAGTTCAAGGCCAGCCTAGAACACATGAGACACTTTCTAAAGACCTCCCTCAGCACTCCAAGAAGACATGCAGGCACTGCTGTATACTTAGAATGAGAGGGCCCTCTGTGGGCAACTGAGATGAAAGCTAAAGGAAATAGAGGTGTGAGCTCTTCCAGACAGACAGATAAGGTGTTCCTCTGTCATTTGTATTAGCGTATATGACTCATCTATGGATTGTAAAGATACTGTTTGGCTTATTTTTATTTAAGTATCAGAGTATTATTTCTACAGTGATCTGTGAGCTAAAAGTATGTCTTTGGAGCAAAGCTTCTTGCATATTTTGGTATGAATTTTCAAAATAAACACCCAAAAGAAGTAAGTCCAACAGAGGGATATGGAAACAAGATTTCTCAATGAATAAAGATATTACTGACTGAGCCTATGAACTCAGGCATTTTACTGTATGTTCTGGTGTTTGCTTTGTTCATATAAGGAGTTAAAAGCGATAGAAAATGTTTTATGTTTTCCTTACTTTAAAAAAATTTCAAGGAAATGCACAGTTGTAAAACAAAAGCTTTTTACTGTAGAACAACACACATCCGTCTCTTCTTTCTCTGCCTGTATATTTTTCTGTGAGTTTGAGTATATTAATATTGTGTCAGTGTTATATCTACTAACTTTTATTGTGCAATTGAAAGGAGCTATCATTTGGAATGAAATATTTCTGCTTTTCAAGTATAGTGACAAATTAGTCAGAATAAGATCAGAAAATTTTCTGGCTCTGATACTGTCATTCACATTTCTGAAATTGACAAGTAAACTGACTTATTATAATGATGTTGGTATTTTCAACTAAAAATATCTACATGCAACTGAACAGGGATTTAGTTTTCTGCATTGCACATTTTTCCATGCTGGATCCTCTCGTGGACTCTCAGGTGGCAGGTTGCAGAATCCTTTCACTCTATTTCTTTTCCAGAACTCAATATTGTTTTAGCAAATGCTTGCTGAAGGTCCCATAGTCTCTGCAGACCCATTCTACCGAGGTACGATGCCTGTTTAGGCATTTTATTAATTTTTTTGAGTATTCTTTTCTCATGTTTGGACAAACCATGGAAAGTTACTTTAAAAAGTCATTTGCAATTCCTTGGAAACTAAACATGATATAATACATGATCTTTGTTTTTGATATGAGAGTTGAGTTGAATGCAAACAACAGAATTACAGCAATAGTTTCCTACTTACTTCTGTCCAAAATAACATTTAATCTCTGAATATTTGTTGCCATAAATAGCTTCTAGAGTAGTCATCTAAAGCACAGTCAGATCTTGTTGAAGGTGTCTATTTCCCACATGTTTTAAAAAAACAACCCTATCAGGCTCCAGGAAACTCATTTACTTCAAAGATGTAAGTCTTCTGTGCTTTACTCATTCATTATGAGGGGTTTTTAGGTGCACTGTTCTCCCTGCCCACAGCCATTAAATGCATACACACCTTGTAGTCAGTCATGCAGCACAGCCCTTGGACAACACCTTTTCCCTCCATCGCACACATGAACATTAGTTTGTTTCTACATGTGCCAAACGAAACAGCTAACCTTCACCAAAGCAAGTGGAATTGTGAGAACTAGAGTCAAAAAGAGCAGCCAGTCCTTAGAGACCGATGTTTGAGTGGCCCTGTCTTTGTATGAGGCAGAAATAGCTGTGTTCAAGTCTACATCATATTTTTAAGGAAGAAGCTCTTATCTTCCCCTCAGGCATTTGACGCACCATAGATTTGCTTTATTTCTAATCTTGGTGATATTGATGTCCCTGTCATTCAGGAGAGGGCACAGTCATTCCCTCCTGCACATCCAAATTTGAAAATTGTCCAAGTCCTCACTGCTGAAGGACTTGGAACACAGCAAAGAACTACCTCAATAGAAAGGCATCATTCCTGAAGTTTCTGAATGCCTAGTAACACTCTCGACAAGAGGGAACATGAACAAAGGGCTCTAAAAGTTACCATGTGTAAACACTGAGAGTGGAATTTGGGCCTCCATTAAATGACTTTTGAAACAAACAAACAAACAAACAAACAAACCAAAATTGGAAAAGCTCTAGTCTATCTTTTCCCTAACAATGGATATTTTATCTCATTTCTAGGATAACTTTGAATCAACAATATGATCAGCTTGGTGTTACAGAGATTCAGTAACTGGCTCTCTGATCACCTCCCCCTTGGCAGCCTTGCCAGGTCATAGAGGAAGATGATGCAGCCAGTCCTGATGAAACCTGATAGGCTAAAGTCAGATCGAAGGGGAGGAGGACCTCCCCTATCAGTGGACTAGGGGAGGGGAATAGGGGGAGAAGAGGGAAGGTGGGACTGATAGAAGATGAGGGAAGGGGCGACAGCCAGGACACAAAGTGAACAAATTGTAAGAATTAATTAATAATTGATAATTAATTACATAATTAAGAGAAAAATCACATTTCCAAGGAACTTTGAGTTATCTAAATATATTCTCATAAGAGAAGCCTAAACAATATCTTGAAACATATGTGAGTAAACTGGACCTTCCTAAAGCATAACTGCCTGGGATTTTTCCTGGATTTCCCTGAACTCCAACAAGAAAACAGTGGGAGAAATAGAAACTAGCACCCAGTAGGACATCGCTAGGTTATAAACCCATACACTAAATATAGTTTTTGCAGGCTGATCCTGTAAAAGTGTGCAGTGTTCTAGCTTTAGTCACCAGGACACAGAGCTTGAGGTTTGGAACAGCTTACAGAAGCATAATTTTGGTGTTTGAACTGATGGGTCTGCTTTCTGTCTAGATACTATGCTACTTAAAGTCAGGATCTTCAGCCTCAACAAAACATCATAGAGTATAGTGTTGACAGCTTTGAAAGGTTTGCAGGATTAAAAGCCCATATGATGTAAATGGCTAGCTTCTAGCTCTAGGAGGGAGAAAGCTTTAATGTGCCTAAAACTAATCTTTAGGTTTTACAGAGATACATGTCCTAATGTGAGTAATGGTCGTAGCAGCATGAAGAAGATAGTTGCAGGCGGCAGAAGCAGTAGCTTGGGCTTTCTTCCTCTACCTGGCTGTGAATGAAGAGTTCCAGAGACTTCCTGTCTACCCTACCAACCAATGATATACTCTGTACACTGTTAAAATTTGTGAATGTCATTTTTTTTTCTCACCAACCTGCCTGATTTGTTTTATAGCTCCTCTAAAACCTTTTTAAAAACTTGAGACCTTTTTTAATTTTTATTTTTTGGTTTTGCATCTTAACTGATGTAAACTTACTTCAGATCTGCTCTTTGATATTCCTAATTAAATCCCTTCAGTCAACGTGGTTAGGTGTGCGGGCATGATTTTTAAAAACCAAGGCATAGGATGATGGATCAGCGTGTACTGTATTTGCATGAAGATCTGAGTTCAAATCCTCAGAACTGACTTGGAAGCTTGGTGTGATAATGGAGGACCATAACCCGAGCACTGGGCACAGACACAAGAGGAGCTTGGCGACTCACTGGCCATTCCTTCTTTCCCAAATATCAAGCTCTAGGTTCTGTGAGAGAACCTGCCTCAAAAACTAAAGTGATCAGTGAGAGAAGAAGCTATTCAGAGTCAGCCTCTGACTTGCACATGCACTGACACACACACTTAGGAACACACCTGTGCTACACATACATGCATCACACACCAATAAATAAACAGTAGATAGACAGATAGATAAAAACAAGGTAAGTGAGATGAACAAGCATCAGAACTTATCCCTACTAAGATAGAGTCGTTGGGGTGTTCCCTTCAAAAAGAGTCTTAAGAAAGAAAAACAAACAAACAAACAAACAAAAAAACATCATCATCATCACCACCAACAAAAACCATGAATATCCCCATAGTTCTAACACCAAATGATAAGAAAATGAAAGCGAGTGCCTTCTCCCTTGTAATTTTGGTTAATTTAATAATCTGTTAATAATCTGGGTTAAATTAATAATCTGAGGCTAAGCCCCTGGTTGATAATCAAGCTTTTCAAACTTGTCACTATTTCCAAGCTCAATGCCATTATCATTATGCTAGCTTCCACCTCATACCTGCTGCAAAATATGCCCAGCATTGTTAAGGACTTAGGTTTTTGTGTTTTTTGTTTTTTTTTTTTAACCATATTTTAAGTAGTGTATTTTGTGACTAGAAAGGCGTTTTTCATTGCGAAATCCTCACATTCATGTGCCTTGAGGACCTGTTGTTTTCTTGTGACTTTTCCCTTCAGAGTTTAAAGCCGTAGTTCTCAACCTGTGGGTCGAAACCCCTGTGAGGGTTGTTCGTCAAGTATCTGCATTACGATTCATGACAGTAGCGAAAATACACTTGTTGAGTAACAACGAAACAATTTCATGGTTGGGGGTCACCACAACATGAGGAAGTGTATTAAAGGGTCGCAGCATCAGGAAGCACAGGTTTAGAAGACCATGGGGGGACCGTGGACTCCATGGCCTCATTCCCCGGCACGGTGACTCTGCCCCATGTGATGATGAAGCAGGGGTGACAATAATCGAATCTCATCCATAACTGTGAGGAGAAGCAAGGATTGCCGATCACCACGTGATTTCTGGGAAGAGCAGGAAGGGGATCTGGGCGGGACATCTGATTGGCTGGCTCTGTGGATAGTTTATGGGAACGGCAGTCATCTTGACACACGGCCGAGCCAGAACTGGACTTCAGCATTCTGCTGAGGAAGAGAGCCGAGCATTGATTCTATGCCGTCAAGTATACAGACGAATGACTTCCTCCTCGTGATTGAATTGCCAGAGGTGATGCTATGCATCTAAATGAATCCCCTTTCCTCTCCTTCTGGGCTCGCAGCCAGATCACACCCACCCCTGTGGCTGATACGCAGTCTGTGAAAGGGATCCATTCCCCTATAAATCTGCTTCCCAAAGCCTAGAATGCCCCCTCTTCCCATCTGCCCATTGGGTTCTGCCAGTGTGTAGACTCTGAGCACCTCTGGTGGCACAATGTGTGAAGGAAGCCTTATTCCTAAAGACTGCCAGGGACCGAGGCCTTGAACGTCCATCTGACCAGCGCTGGATATTTCCTTTTCCTGGTGTTCAGCCACAAAGCTTTGGAAATTGTGTCAGAAGTTTGATAACTTCACACAGTTGCTAAAACTGTAAAATTACATGACTATGATATAAATTGTGAATGTGTTGTGAAGGACTCTGTGATTACGTATGAAGTTATACTTCCCACAGATTAATTTTTAAAAGATTAGGAACATGCATGGAGATAACCTAGAACCCCTGCACAGATGTAGTCCATGACAGCATAGTAGTATCCAAGTGGGTTCCATAGTGATGGGAAGAGGGACTGCCTCTGACATAATCTGATTGGCCTGCTCTTTGATCACCTCCCCCTGAAGGGGAGCAGCCTTACCAGGCCACAGAAGATGACAGTGCAGCCACTCCTGATGGGATCTGATAGACTAAGATCAGAAGGAAGGAGAGGAGGACCTCTCCTATCAGTGGACTTGGGAGGGGCAAGCAAGAAGAAGGGGGAGGGAGGGTGGGGCTGGGAGGGGAGGAGGGAGGGACTTATGGGGGGATACAAAGTGAATAAACTGTAATTAATAAAAAATAAAAAAAGATAAAAAAAAGAAAAAATAAAAAGATTAATGAGTAACATTGAACCAAAACCCTTATACCATATGAGAAAATTAGGGAGGAAAATCGGAGAACTGAGCTTTCCTGTTCGCTTTTGCAAGCATTTTAGTTATACACATGCAATTTCTGTTTGTGTTGACTGTTTCTCCCTCTGAGGAGGATGTTATTCTAGAGAAACTGCAGGAAGGGCACAGTTGTTACTGTGTTTATTCTTAGAGAATTCTTACAAATAATCTTGAAAAATAGCCATGAATCTGTTTAGTCAAATTGCTGCTCAGTATCCCAGTCAGAATTTGTAAAATTATGTTTTATAGAAAGTACATTTTAACCTTGAACTTCCCAGGGGAATAAAATAAATTAAGCCAAGAAAATGAAAATGTCAAACTCAGTGCAAAATATGTTGTACTGATACTATTCGGAATTTTCCCAATTTTTTTTTTTTTTAACCACAGCTAGCTTTTAGGAGACTTCCAGTCAACCCTTCATCATTGTTAACTGACTCCGAGAAATGAACAGTGTGAGCCCTCATGTTCAAATGACTACAATTGAAAACCTCAGTCTCCCAGACCCTTCCTTCTCATGTTTATGGGTCAGTGTCCTAAAAAAACACCACGACAAATACAGAGCTAGAATTCATCCATTATGTCTAATTAGGATCAAGTAGTCATTATGCACCAGTAATCGCAGTAAGTATCCTTCCTGGGAGGGAATCGTTAGTGGCTAACGTGCTGTAGCAACCCATGAAATACTCATGGCTGCATTAAGCCCCCCCCCCCCCCCCCCCGCCTTGAGGAATGTGTTTTATCTCTGTGGCTGCTTTTGACATTGGGCTAGAGTTCCTTCTACAGTCCTAAATGTGGCGTGCTGGTGCCAATTTAAATATCAGTATTATGACTACCAGACAAGCAATGTTTTATTGTCTAGTACACATTTGTTAGGTACCTCAGAAAGGGCACAGATTCCTCAGACTACACATTCTGTCATGACTAAATGGGTCAGCATTCATTAACAGTTTGAAAAGACAGATATAAAATGGAACCACAGCCAGACTTAATTAAATTATTTCCTTTTAGTCTTATTTAAAGGTCGTTTCCTACTCACAGTAGCTAGGTATTTTCTGAAAAGAATTGTGCTCAGCATACCATTGCCTTCTACTGGCATGATTTTGATGGACGTCCCCTTCAGTTTATTAAGAAAGAGTGATGAGACCGACTGTATTCTCTAATACATAGATAGGTAAAAAGAACTCTAACCACAATAAGATTGTTACTTAATTGCATTTTTCAATAAGCACACAATGTTAGCATATGCCAGTAGGCAATCCTATTTTGCAGCTAGATGACATAATTTATCTTTAAGATCTTTCTTCATTTCCACAGAGATCCTTTGGACTGAGTTTCCTGTCCTTGCCATTATCAGCATTTTGATCAAATGGTTTTTCGTTATAGTGGGTTCTCTGACACGCTGCTGGATAGTTAGCAGCATCTTGTCCTTTAGGAGATGCCAGTCAGCGCCTCTCCATAGCCCAGTAATTGCAATTAACACTGTCTCCAGATGTCACTTGTTCCCTGGAAAGTAAAGTCACCGGGCTGATTCTCAATATCCTAGATGATAAAAATATTCATCAATTTCACCTTAATGCAAAACTGCTTTCAGTAGGCGTTATTGCCAGTGAAAACCTTCCTCTGTTGTCCCTTGGTGCTGTTTTTTTCTGCGTTGATGATGTGTGATGCTTCGAATTAAGTATCAACTTGACAGGATCTAGAATCTCTTCAGAAAAATTTCCAGGTACAACAACAAGGGACATCTGAGGGTAGATTAGTCTCTGTGTATGCCCATGATATATTATCTTAATTGGATTGATGGGAGTTGAAAGACCTGCCCTAAAGAAGGTGATGCCACTCGCTAGGTTTGGGTTCGGAGAAGAAAGTGAGCTGAGCACTAGCGTTTACTGTCTCTGCTTCCTGACCACGGATGCCCTGTGACCAGCCACCTCAAGCTCCCTGACACCAAGATATCTCTGCCATGGTGTGCTGTGCTGTCAAAGGATGAGCCAAAAAAATAACATTTCTCTCTTGCCTTGCTTTTGTCACAATATTTTATCACAGCAACAGCAAAAGTATCTTGGAAATGACACCCGGCATCTTTCTTTGATTTCTTTTGTTTTCGTATTTCTCTCCTCTCAAACAATCCTACCTGTTGCGGTTCATAGTTTTCTACTTTGTTAAGACTGGCTTAGACTCTAGGAACAGTTAGGCAGTTGCCTGACACCTGTCTTCTCCCTTTAACATTAGAGCTGCTCTGCAGCCAGCAGTTTTAAATTTACGTATGAGCAACAACATACATCGTTGACACTTAAGAATAATACTTCAGGTTCATCATTTTCCTTTTATGGACCAGAGATAATTTCACAGCATGTAAAGAAAACAGAAACCTTGTCTAATCGGAGTACCTCATGAGGATTCTAGCCTCAGTTGGAAGGATGTTCCAGGGACCAACATCAGTCTACCTCAGCATAATGGTTCCCTGCTATGTGCTGATGAGACCAGAGGATGATATTTGTACATACCCCTATAAGCAGTCATCTACCAAGATTAACTACTTCCCCAGTGGTCCCACTACCTACCCGGCTCAGCAAGTTTTATAGATAGAAACTGAAGGCACAGCACCCAGCAAGTAAGCAACAATCCCTTAAGATTAATTTCTATTAGTTTTTTGTTTGTATAGATCTTAATGGCTGTATAGCCAGTAGGCGTGTATTTTTTCCCCCGCTCTGCCTTTACATTGAGGCCATGTCCTCTACTTCTGTGTGCTCTGGTTTGTGTAAAGGAGCAACTGAAACTCTTCCATTAATCTGTAAATGACTCTACTCTGCAGCGTTTTGCTATCATCTTTCAGAACCATCATATGCACCTCCTCAAACACGAATGTAGGCACTTAACTAATTTATCTTTAGGTTGGTCCTTTCATAAATGCTACTCGCATGAAAGCCCTTGTACTATAAGGTTACACAATTTAATATGCTGATCTCTGTAATTGTGAGCAAAATTGTTAGGAATCAGAGGTCTGTGTAGTTGATTTCTAGGTTTCTAGTCTTACCAGGATTTCAGATGATGATAAAAAGCTAGTGTTCTTTTCCTTCCTTCCTTCCTTCCTTCCTTCCTTCCTTCCTTCCTTCCTTCCTTCCTTCCTTCCTTCCTTTCTTCCTTCTTTCCTTCCTTCCTTCCTTCCTTCCTTCCTTCCTTCCTTCCTTTCTTCCTATTCTCTTTCTTTCTTTTCTTAAGACAAAATGAGGACTCCTCATCTTCTCCCTTAAGGCTGACTCTCAATGGGATATCAGGAAGACAGGAAGGTCAAAGCAACTAAATCTTCCCTGCCTATCTCTGCTGCTGACAGAGGTAACTCAGAGCAGGCACATTCGGGGGTCCACAGCCTCAGTGCATCATCGGGGCGTGGAACTCTTGTATTTCCAGATCCCAGCTGTCTTTGCGGCAATTCTCTTTTCAGTTACCCTGGAACCAGCTTTTGTATCTGGGAAGAGTCATCTCAGGGCACCACCTTCAGAGGGTAGCCAACTGCAGAGATTCCTACAGGTAGTTATGGAATCCCTCAAAGATGCATTTTAAAATAAAGCAATGCCTGAAGACCACAGAGCCAGGCTCCCCACACCACCCTTTCTCTCATCATATCACTACAGAAGAGCATCCTGACTGGACTCCCCTACGCTTCCTCACCAGTTCTCCTCTGACAATACTGTAGGTGTGGAGTCTCATTTTCACCAAGTACATGGTGTTGCTTCTTGCAGTAGGACCCAAACTTAAGGCTCCAGAAGGAGCCCCAAGGGAATATGAAAGGCAGCTCTACTTCACTAGGTTAACTATTATTTTGAACTATGGATTTCACCAAAACGAATGGGTACATTGAAACAAACAAACAAACAAATAAATCTCATTTTATAAGAGAATTATTTTGAGATGATCAACCAATTTACCTCTTTTTTATAACCAACGTTTCATTAGCAATGAAATATAGATACAAAATTCATAGTAAACTTCCTCTTGTCACGAATATTTGGCTCCTAAAGATTGTCCCTAGGGTCTTCCTGGAGAGCCTAGCCCAGCTGTAGAGGTTACCTTTCTGTTAATATACAAGGATATTTGAATGATCTGAAAATATTTTCAAGAACAGATTGCATAAACCAAAGTCAGCATGATTAAAGAATTTTCCTGGTGAATACAGGAGGAACCAAGAATGCAGCCAATTACCAGAAACTCCTCTTGGCACACACTGAAGCCTTGCATGGCATTTCCCTTCATTTAAACCTGGCACCAACTAATGAGGCCAAGGTCATGTGTCCTGAGAGTCTACGATTAGATGCTGATTTCCCAGCACAAGGCAGAGCAGCTCTTCCTGCCTCAGGGCAAGCCACTCAAAACTTACAAAGTACACCCCAAGAAAAAACAAGCTCACTGACATGGGTAGGCTGGCCAGCCAGCATGCCCTGAGGATTCCCCTGTCTGAACTTTCCCTGTCCTGAGGTTACAGGTATATCAACCTCACATAGCTTTTTATTGTTATAGTTTTGGGGGAATTTAACTGAGGTCCACATGCTTATATGTTTAACACTGTACCTGCTGAGCTAGCTCTCCAGCCCTCATCATAGGCATTTTGAGAGGAGGCAGTTTAGTCCTTAATGAGACAGTTAGTCCACTAACACAGGTTGTTGATTGAAGGAAAATGGTGCCATCTTAGAAAGCCTAAACTTCACACTAGGATCTCATCCCTCATATTCCTAACCATACACCAATTCCAGTGCCATCGACTCAGCTTTCAGAGCTTGTCTCAGCCACTGGCATCAGGCTCCATTCCCACCGGTGTACTGTAATCAGATCAAAGAGACTATGGAGAGCCAGAGAAATCTATCACACTGTGTAAAACATCCCTGAGAACAGGTTTCATAACAGTGTTGGAGCACTCTCAGACATAAGTAAAAGTATTTGAATTATCTCACTAGGCATTCATCTTTCTATAACTCTTCAAGCTTCTTAAGTGTAGAGAAAACATGGCCTGCCATAAATCTCACAGAACTCCAGCCCTGATGAAAAACCACTTGCTCTTTTCCTTCTCCGTATCTGTCAGCTTGTTATTTCTTCTATGATTTCCCTTGGGCTTCCTTTTCCATCATTTACTGTGTAGATGGATGTAGTTAAGGTTTTGCTGATATGTGGAAAGATCACAAGTAGAGCAGGAAGACATATTTTTTTGAGAGTTGGATCTCCCCCAACTTTTCAGGAAGGCCGAAATGTGGCAGTAAAAGGTCATGACCAGAAAAGATAGTAACCATAGGAACAGTAGGACAGGCTTTCATCAAGGCATTCTTCAAGCAGCTTGAGTTGAAATCTTCGTATTAGCCTAAAAATTAATATATTAAAGAAAAAAAACAAAAAGAGAATGTTACTTGTTACTACTATTTAGCTTTTAATCTGTAATAATACTATAAAACTGTACATTCTCAAGCAGTAAGCTAAGTGTTTGATAAGGCACAGCTATTAACTATTATATGGCCATTCACTAAGCACATTTAGAATAGCTTGCCATCATCAAGTCAAAATGGTACTACTTGAAGACACAGGTGCCACGTGGAAGGTGCCATGCGGAAGGTGCCTACCATGTCCCTTGGTCCCCCTTGTCGGCATGAATGTCCATTTAGGGAAAATGACTAACTCTATTACAGAAGTGAACTGCATATTTCCAATGTATCTGTCTAAAAGTATGAAGATCAAAATGCAGGGCCACTTGGGACCTGTCTTTGCTTTAGGGATGTTTCTGGCAGAACTCGGATTCTTGTCTGTCCAAGTTCAGGACAGTACTGACACTACCTACTTGGGCATCTATGGAGCAGCTCCTTCATCCTTAATGCCTGGTTGCCATTTCAGCTATTTATAAATGGTAGTGAGGAAAGACTCCCTGTAAGCCCAGTGATTCCCCAAACAACCAGAACCCAATACTCGCTGCCCTTAGTTAAGCTACACATATCTGTCCATTTCTATTCCATTTCCTTTTTGATGAATGGCTATCAGGAGTTCTCTGCTGGCTAGCCTAACACCTAAACTGACTCTCCTCTCTAACTTCTTATTCCTAAATAAGAATTACCAAAGCATGTTGCCAATGGTTAAGAAGAAAACCTTACTTCACAGTGTAGAGAAGTCTTAATGTTAGGAACTGATTTTAGGAGCCTTTAACATATAATGGCCATTTATCATGACTTTAAGCCTGTTATATCATGCTGTGTTTTCACCTATAATAGGTTCAAATATTACTGAATTTGTAAAATGTATTCCTTCTGCGATTCTGACACTTAAAAAATCATTTCAGTATAGTAGGCCACTGCCACCATCACTTGTTTGCATAGGTTCCAAGGTGATACTACTTCCTTGATTGAGTCAAGCTAAAGAAAAAACAATGACCTGAGCAATTATAATTTATTAATTCTCTCCTATCTCAATTCAAACCACAGGTTCTCTTTAGTAACACAGCATAGAATAGTCAACATAAAATAGTCAACATTTTATTTCTATCCCAGTCACAAATTGTGGACTGATAACCTACTGACTTAATGAAACAAAGCTGGATTAAAAACCTACCAGTTAAAGGAATCGGAGAAAGGCCACACTGGACTTACTGTGATTCCAAGTTCCACATGAATACAGACACTTATACCACAGGAAACATTGTTTGAAACTTCCATCCCTCGTGGCCTCACAGTGTAATGGTAGTAGCATCCAACCTCATGAGGTTTTAGGAAGTAAAACGTAGGGATAGGATAACAAAAATAAAGGGAAAAGGAGGAAAAATCCAAAAATTGCAAAGCTTGTGTTGTCCAAACACACACGGACCCCTGAACCTTGTCCAGCATAAAATCCGTGGGCTGTGGAGGAAAGCTTTGGAAAGTAACGATGTAGATTAATTATGTTTAGGAAGCTATAAACAGTTCTAAGATCCCATGATAAGACATGAGGGAGGCAATAACTCCCTGCCTGTCATTTTTACATGTATGCTTTCACATTCATCACCAAGTGAAATCATGGGCTAAACAAGTGCAACACCCACTTTTGTTGTAACATGCTAAGATTATCTGGGTTTGGTCATACGAGGGAGCTGGGAAATCCTTGCAAATCCAAAGGGAAACCAAAGCTTGATCCCCAGTTGAACTATTAATGAAATGGCTATGGAAAAGAGGGAGATAGCTCCAAAGATCCTACAGTTTCTAGCCTGGCCAAAAACAGTGAGATCAAATTCATTACCAATGACAAATTCCCTCCAAGCTGCAAGTTGCAAAACTAGCCTTCCTCACCAGGATGTTATGAAACATTAAGAAATGAAGATGTAACGTAAAGATGACAGTGTACCTAATAAAGAGTAACGCAGCGGGCTTCCATCCTGCCGTCTTTCTGATCTTAAGATCTGAAGTTCAGATCTAGGTTGCTTTGCTAGACGGGTGTAAACAACGTGTCTCCTCAGAAAACTGAGCTCTTGCCAGCCAGGGCCAAAGGACTCAAAGCTATACGCTGCCATGCACTGTGAGGCCATCTGTTAAAGGGATGCCAGCCGATGCTGGGGCTGTGCAGGCGGGCAGAGTGGGTAGACAGGTTTACACTCTATGTTTCTGGATATGCAGCTCCATGTAGACTAGTGGGTTTAGGCTTATGAGATAGTCAGGGACTACTTAGTGTCAGGCATGCATGGGAAACACCTCCTCTTCCCTGGATCCCATTCGTTTTCTCTCCTTTTCATTCTAGCAGGTCAAATATGAAGACCTCCCCGTCACTCTCCACTTTATTTATTGAGACACGGTGTCGCGCTGAACCTGGACCCGACATGCCAGCTAGACTGGCTGACCACCAAGCCCTGGAAATCCTCCTGTCTCTGCCTCATATCTCTGGGATTACAGGCACATTCTCCCACACTGGCTTTTTACGTGGATGCTGGGCGTTTGAAGAGAGGTCTTTATATCCGCATGCTAAACACTCTCATTGCCTCAGCCCCAGTCTTTATTTATTATTTTGGCCTAATCCAGTTAAAACCTTGGCCATGGATTTATTCTTATGGCTATGGTATTAATAGTTCTTGAGAATTTTCCACACCTGAAGCACTATGGTATGCAGGTTTGATTGATTATATTATGTCATCCCCAAAATAAACTGCAGTAGCATTTCAATGCCGTGTGTGTGCACGGGCCCTAGCGTTCTCTGGACATTTCTGGTCCTTTTTGCTTGAAATTAGTTAAGGATTCAATGAATACTGAAAGAATGAATAGTCACTGAATGAATGGAAGAGCAACTTAAATCTATGTTAATGTTGTTTCTGGTTTGTGCTTTGCCAAGTTAAGTGGCCAGCGAATAATCATAGCATCCTTCCAAGCCAGAGCAGATCCACATTCATGCTGCTGATGTGGGGATTTTTTGCACCTTGTCATTGTTGCTGATGGTGGGTGGGTACTTGGATGTTTTTTACTTCTGCCTGCCTTAGATATCGAGTAGGCATAAAATGCTAGCCAACCTGCTTGAACTGGTGTTGCTTAAACTCTAAACCAAAACTGTTTGACACAGGGCGAGGCCTCAGAAAACTAGACATTATGGTCTTCACCAAAAACCAATGGGAAAAACAAGGCGACAGGCTAAGTTAAACTGGAGAGAAAGAAGCTGAGAAACCAAGGAAGACAAGTTGAGAAAATCAAGACAAGCCTCTGACTCAGGCAAGACTACAGGCTGCCAGGCACAGGGGCTCCAAAAAGCAGGATGGAAGACAAAATAAATACAGAACAGGATCAAGTGGTATACAGGGCGGGACGGAGGAGATGGTATCTTAATAATTACCAGGAAGGCCAAGCTTGGTTTGCTCCTGTCAACGGGCCGGGGTATGATTTGTGGCTGGTAATCAAAACAGATAATAAAAACAGAAACGAATTTTCAGTTTACTTCATGCTGTGTCTAGAGAAGACCGCAAACTAAGGAGCAGAAGAAAGGGGTGAGAAGAAAGGCCAGTCTCTGGTGAGGCTTCTGCTTAAAGTGTAAGAGGCACAAAGAAACAAAAGAGCCAGAATGTTAAAGATTTCAGATGGTGTTTTGAGACAGAGAGACAGAGATAAAGAAACACAGAGAGACAGAGACACACACACACAGAGAGAGAGAGAGAGAGAGAGAGAGAGAGAGAGAGAGAGAGCACAGGACTGGATCATGTTTGTGCTTGTCCATGGAGAAGCTGCAAGTCAATCCCCAATGTCTTCCTCAGTTGTGTCTCCACCTTTTTGTGGAGGCAAGATCTCTCACTGAACCTGGAACTCACTAATTAGGTGAGATTTGCTGGCTGGTGAGTCCTAGGGACTCTGCTGTGTCTGCCTCCCAGGCAGGGATTGTAGGTGCCATACATGGGTACACAGTACATGGATGCTGAGAAGCCGAACTCGGGCCTTCATGCTACATAGCAAGCACTGTGCCAATTAAATCCTCATCCTTGGGCCCTAAGATGATGTTTGTCTTGATGACTTTGCATTGTATTGTGTATACTTAAGATCATGGATGCTGTTATATTTAGGAAAGGAACAGACCTCACGAGTCTCGGCTTTGCAGGTTTCACAAATTTTCTATGCAACTTTGGGCTCAGAGCATAAGCCAAAATGTTACTATATGTGGTTTGTTCTTGTCTGAGGTGCTGTTACACACTCGGGCCTCCCAGCATCACTTCTTGCTGTAGCACAGGGTGGGTGATCTTCCGGTCCAGTATTTATTGCCCCTTTTCTAACTTTCTTTATGCCACAGCCACTAGACCTTCTGGTGTTGAAAATTATCCTTTGGCAAAAGCAATAAAGAAAATCCCAACACCATAGTGAGGCCAGCTTGCCCGCTCCGCAGTGACATTCCATAGGCTCACGTTTCTGTGCCGGAGGAACTCCAGCAGGCGTGCCCATGTTTAACTTCCTGCCATTTATGAAAACTGAACCAAGCGTTGCCCTGTGCCCACAGTGATGAATGCCCTGACAGCATGTGTACACTGCATACGCAGCCACTTGTCAGCGTGAGACAAGCCCCCTTTGATGAGTAGACGGGACCACACTTCTTTCTGCCCCCTTTCCGCACAAGACTCACACAGAGGACTGCTGTTTCTGTCCAGGGCTCTGGGTTTCCATCATTTATTTTTTATAGCACTGACACTGAACCAATTGCAGCAAATGAAGGCTATTATTTCAGACTTGGTGCGTCACCATGCGGATTTGCTGCTCCTAGGGGGTACATTTGCTGTGTTGGGTTTTATCGTTTTTTACCATGGGAGACGTGGTTCAACAGAACGTGAGTGTTTTGAGGGTGCTTGGTGATTTCTGTAACGTAAAGGCTTCATTTCCTAGGCACGGCGAGGGAGGGAATATGTCAAAGTAAGGTGAGAGATGGGCGCTAAGGTTATTGGTAGGATGTCTGGCAGGATGGCAGGAGAGTGAAGGCAAGCAGAATAATTTGACTCACCTTCTTGTTTCTCGGTAGATAACTAAGTGCTGAGAGACATTTAGTTTACCTGAAGCAGCTGTGTGGCATTTCAAAAGCAGATAGCCATGTGATTTCAGAAATGTTTGTATCTTCACATTTATATATACTCTCTAAATACAATAGAACTGCAGTTTTAGGCTTAACCGGGGGGGAGGAGGAGTGTTAATAAGGACTTTTGAAATAGAATATTTTCAAGGAACCATTTGTAAGGAACTAGAAACTTTCTCCCCACCCTTGAACGCATACACCCCTTTACCCACCAACAAAACGACAGTAACGAAAAATTAACCTACAAACTGCTAATAACATCATATACCAGCTTAAAAGCCTCTTTGCCGGCAGTGGGCTTGTTGTGAGTGCTTAATCATCAATAACAAGCGTTAAACTTTAAATCTGCAGCATGTCACATCCATAAAAGCTTCAGGAGAGAGAACACATTTGGTTTATTTCTCTATGAATATTTAGCACATTTCGGATGTATAAATATTACTGCCTTTTCAAGCATCGTTTCATTTTGCCCTGTTTCCAACTTTCAAGACTCCTTACTCAGCTTTTCAACTTTGCAAATGTGATTACCATACTGAGCTGGTAGAAGAGAAAAATACTCAAGCCACTCATACACATTGCTATTTTCCAGTGCCCTGTATTTTACCTCAAAGCAGGATCAATAGGACACTAGAGGAGCAGAAACAGGTCAGCTCTAGGCAGCTGTATTCACTTTCTATTAAACTTGACAGCTAATTTGCAAGTTCACACTTTTTAAAAGCAGGGGTTCTTGAAACCCTGGCAGCTGAACCCTCCCAACTATACACATAGAAAATGGATCCCACAGAATACCCTTACATCAGGGGTGCTAGCCAAGACATTATTATGGTCAAAGACAAATTAATTCTCATTTAATGCTTTCTAGAAAAAGGAAGAAAGAAAGAAAGAAAGAAAGAAAGAAAGAAAGAAAGAAAGAAAGAAAGAAAGAAAGAAAGAAAGAGAAAGAAAAACTGAAAGGAAAATAAGAAGCCTTATGAGACAAGCCAGAAATTTTCATTGAGAGTCTCACAAGGAATTCAAAACTTTT
This sequence comes from Psammomys obesus, assembly GCF_907164565.1. Taxonomy (NCBI): domain Eukaryota; kingdom Metazoa; phylum Chordata; class Mammalia; order Rodentia; family Muridae; genus Psammomys; species Psammomys obesus. The sequence continues at coordinate 6,391,712 of NW_026596147.1, forward strand.
CACTTCATCTGAATTCACAAAATCATCCCAAGCAAGAATTCCCTCCTTGGACCCACTGATGGGATGCTTCAAATGCCTTTTCTTTATAAAGATGTGTTTAATCTGATAGAGTAAGTGACTTTTATAACCCAGGAAAAATTATTTATTCTTGGAAACAAAAAAATTTGGACATGTAGCTAGATATGGGAAAAAATATATTTAGGGGGTGACATTTTTTGGCATGAAATAGAAAGGAAACTTTTCTTTTTATACAAAACACTTGGCAAAGCAGAATCTTAGAACTATTTCTAAACTTGTCCATTTGCAAAACCTCGCAGGCTTTTTTGCTTTCTCTGCTATGGGAGGAAGGAAAATCCCTTGGCTGGGATGGGCTGAGTCCCATTGCTTTGCTTCTGCTCATAGGAATTAGTTAAATTAACTGAACTCCCGTTGGAATGTCTAGCCTGTTATCAGCTCTGCATCAAAATGAAACACATGGCATTGTGTGAGAGAACCCAAAACAGGCAATTTTCAAAAAATATTCGAATAACCCTCGAAGGTTAGCAACACAATCATTAACATACATACACACACAAACGCACATAGACACACCACACAAAAATACATATATACACACACACACACACATACACACACACACACACACACACACACACACACACACACACACACCTTTAAATTTCTCTTCTAGAGCCAGAATAGGTCAGACTCATACACTCTGATCTTGGTGCATTTCTTCAGAAGCCATTCTGCCCTCATGGGCCTGGGCTTGAAGCTCATGGTGCTGGGAAGAAATGAAGCATGCATATTTTAGTAAAAATATCTCAGTGGAGTTAAGGACATAAGACAGAGGGCCAATGACCATAAGTATACCCTGATTTTTAATGTGGATACTCTGTTCTTCCAGTATTTGCTTGTGGGCTACTACACCTAAACAGTCCCCCCGGAGTAAAGGACAAGAGTAGGCAAATTTGGGGGAAGGAGAAAACATGGAATCATGGGAATGTGCCTTCGGGTTTCCTCCTCCACTCTGTCATTTTCTTTGGGTACTCCTTATCTCACCGTGTGGTATGGCCCTTATAGCCATGTTTACAGAGAGCACTGAGGAGCCAGGAAACTTGTTCTGGTTCAGTAAGTAACTGTATTTGTGACTCCTGGCGGAGTAAGGGGGGGCAGTGTCAACACAGACGGTTTCTGTATGCCGAGAAGGGTGAGGGCAGGCTTGTTGACTGAGCAGAGGCTGCTTCTCTGTTAAAACGTGTTCTGTTTTCCTTAGAGGCAAACACGTGTATTATAGACCAAGGCTTAATTTTATAGAAATGTTGTTCTGTCGGTGGGGAGAGACTTTTGCTTCTTCACACCCTCTGGCTATGTAAAAGGTTAACCCCTCAAAGGTGTTGGCTTGTCACCTGCTGGACCTTTCTGTTTATATCAGAATCAACACTGCCACACAGCACACTTGGCATTTTCTAAAACATTGAGATTTTGACTAGACTGGTGTAAAGTTTTGTGGTGTGTGTATGTGTGAGAGAGAGAGAGACAGACAGACAGACAGACAGAGTCCACTCTTTTCTCCATTTCTAAGTTGAATTTGAACTGCCCCTATATTACCAGCCCTTCTTAAACAGCTCAGGCAATCCAGGGAACACAAAGGCACACATGCTTGACACTGATTGAAGAAAGAGGCAACGCCAGACTCTTAGTAGGCCACTTGCCTCCACCATCCCCATCTGTCCTCCAGTGTGGGGGGGAAAGGTCAAGGGTCAGAGCTGGGTCACTGCTGTTGTTTTGTCGGCAGCTGTTTTACGTTCCAAACCTGACACCTGAAGGCAGTGGGAATTCTAAGTACAGTTGCCAGTTAGAGCAGTCATGGAGGAACCTCTCTCTCTTCTCCTTCCTCTTACTGAGCAGTGAAAGGAGTGTTGCTTTTAAAGCACAGACATCATTAGAGAAAAGGGAGAAACCGTGGGCAAGTGTCAGTGCCTCATCTTACCTTGCTCATCTCTCTCCAGTGAAAATGGTTAAAAGCTCAGGTGAAATAGGTCCTGCTAAAAGCGACCCACAGCTAAGGCATTTTAACCACGTTTTACTTGACATGTTAACCTGGAATTTAAGGGGGAAACTGGGCCCAGGGGTATGCTCGTGTTGGGTAAGGTGAATTATGCTTGCTTGTTGAAAACATTTCTTTTATCCATGATATGGACTATTTTTTTTTCAAGTCTGTGCTGAAGATGAGGTGTTGTATAGTTGATATCCTTTGACACCCCAGTTTTGTGGAGTTGCAGAAAACAAATAGCAAACACAAGTAAGTCAGCCTTTAGCAGAGCCCTGGGGGAGAGGGGCTGGTGCTACCAGGTAGGTTGTAGCTCTGAACCCCTAAGAATAACTGTGGAAAACTGATGGGTTTGGTGTCATCCACATGACTGTAGCTAAGCAAGCATTTACCCCATAAAAAGCTATTTTGTTTGGATTCTCATTTTTGTACTGTTATAGCTATGGAAACGTAATGGGATCATTAACACGGATGGTACTGATTTTAGCCCTTCCTCAGCTGCCCCCTGCCCAGTTCTCCTAATTTTCCCGGGGCTTACATTCTCTGCCAAGGAACCCACAACTGCCCAGACACTCGTGATCAGCTTCTGTAATGCTCTCTCGAGACTCATGTAACAGGAGTGCCCAGTTCTTACTTGTACTGCATGGTTGGTTGCCCTAGGAGGAAGCATGCCTTGTTGTTGTTTAATAAAAGACTAGACCTGCACCACAAAATCTTCCTGATTAGTCATTTTTGAGGATGATACAACTTCAGAATGTATAGAAACTGGGTCTTTGCTGTCTCCATATCCACGTTCTTAGGAAGCACTGTTAACAGAACCTACTTAGGACTATTACAGAAGGTCCATTTTATGATAGTGGGAAGGACCACATATCTGAGCACTGATTTCAGGGCTAGGCCTTTGTGTGGGAGAACCACCGCACCACTGAGGCCTCAGTAACTTGGCATTTGGCCATGGCTCTATTTCCAATTTGAAAATGTGGAGAAATGGCACCTAGCTGTTTTTCTATTTCCAGTTTGTAAAAGGAGGGGATGGCAGGGGGGATGGCAGGCCCCAACTTGTCTGCTATCGAAAGCATATCCTGCTTTAATGTGAGAGCTTGGGAAAGAGTTTTATGACATAGCCATTTCAGTAAGTCCTAGCTGCAGGGAATGATATGATTGTCTTACAGTGAACCCAGTAACACTAGAATTGTATTAAAATATTAAAGTCTAAATATTTTCCAGGATTGTCTATTACTCATTAGTGTTAAATGTGTTGAAGTTTGCCAGAGCATATGCACAGAATTTTAGATAGTTGTTAATACTCTGATTTAAAGGAACAAAAGCACACACATTCCTGAACATACATACTGTCAACTATTTTAGTGATATAATGTAGGGATTAACACACATCTAACATAGGAACAGATGCAGTTTTGGCGGGATTAATCATCCAGTGCTATTTGCAAACAGATCATTTAAACAGACTGAAGCCTGGAGGGGATTTTGGGCAGGGCTGCGTGTGCATGCTTCTGTGTGTCATTTGCCCTTTCTCCTTTTCAGAGTAGGACCCTTTAGGAAAGAAATGCTTTCTCCCCCAATTTGCAGATACCTGCAAATGGTGTTCTGCCCAGAAGGGAGAAATAATTTGCTATGAATCATCTCAAGCAAGTGTCCTAGGATGTCAAAATGATTCATTGCTGTCATGGGACTATCTATCTACAGAAACGTTCAATACTTCTCGTCATGAAATCAGAGCCATCCCTTAAAACAGGTTGATGTAGAGTTTAGAAGACCACAGGAAAGTTTGTTTTAGCTCCAAAATACTCAACATCATGTCCCATGACCAGTACTTCCTCCTTTGTCTCAAATTTCTGCTGCAGGGGTAAACCATGTGTTTAGTATCTAGAAAACCTAGACACTTGATTAAAATATCTTATGATTTACCTGAAAGGAGAGACAGTTCTGCCTCCATTAGGAAATAAAAGAGACCTTTATAGTCAGATGAGCCATTACACTCTTGTACATTGCAGAGGCTCATCCATCCCTAAAAGGTGATTTTCAATGAGTGAATATGTAATAATAAAGGAAAGGGACTATGACAATCAACACTGTTTGCTTCGGGATCACCTGATGTGAGCCGGAGTAAAACAGCCCTACTTTACTAGCTTCATATAAGTACTGAAGACATGATGTATTCACGGTAACAGATGTGTTTGCACAATTTCCTTTCAACATTTTTTTTGTCCCTTTTGGGAATTGAACAGCAAGCTTTGTAAGGACCAAAACATACCCTGATGACATTAGGTTTCGCTTAGTTAGATCTCACTGCTGTTTTGGTGATTTTGCAGTTGATGAGCAGATCCCATCCACCAATTCACTGTAACATTTCTTTTCTAGAGCCAGAATAGGACAGACTCATATACCATTCTGATCTGGGTGCATTTCTTCAGAAGGTATGCTGCCCTCACGGGGAACCTTGGTGGCCTGGGCTTGGGGCTCATCGTGCTGGGAAGAAATTAACTGCATGTCTTTTGGTACAAAGATATCTCAGTGAAGTCAAGGATATAAGACAGTGGGCCAAAGAATATAAGTATACCCTGACCTCTCCTTGACCTTTTCCTTTGTTATTCCCAGAAGAATATCTACCTGGAGATTTTGCATAGATACCACTTTTTAAGCTGATTCAAAAGAAACCCCTAGGGGACATCAGAGGAAGGAAGGCAAGGACAAGATCTCAAGAGAACTCTCTTTTTGCTTAGTGATTGTTTTTGTTTATTTAGGAGTGCTAGGGGTGGAACGCAAGACCTTGTACATGCTAGGTACTCTGCCACTGACTCACATCCCAAGCACACATGATAAAATACTTTGAGTGCGTTGTAGAAACACTAACAGAGTAACTGAACTCCACCCTCGTCCTAAAACTGACTTCATTATCACAGAGATGCCAATAAGAACAAAGGCATCACCATCTTCAGGAATGCCCAGTGCTGGCTTCCTGTCCCATTCCAGGCAATGCAAGGTTATGTTGTCACTGACTGGAGGACATTTATGAAATGTGACATGCCATGCATGCCCTGTTAGAGGGCGATCTACTTCAAGTAATGTGACTTCTTTCATTGAAGGGCCATTTGAATTTCTAGTACTAACGTTCTTCTGACATTAATCCATGTCCTTCATTAGGAAATGAAGAAAATGTTAGAAAATCCAATGTGCACTATAATTTACCCAGTTCTTCCCTGTCAACTTCAGAAGAAATGAATGGCCTGACCCATCTTAACCAAATAGAACATGGAGATAGTCCAGTCTCATGCTTGCCTCCCTTTTCCATGGTGTGGGGCTGGGCATGCTTCTCAGCAACAACAGAAAAACCTCTCTTGCCTTTCTCAACATCAGTCATTTTAAATTCGTAGCTTAATTTCTCAGTACCACAAACGTTATAACCCAAAGCCAAACATTCTCCTCTCTAGCCCTTTTTCTTTCTTTCATTTAACTTTTGAAAACATAAGTCCCTTAGTTAAAGATCTTACTCATGCAGTAGTTAGTCTGACAAGATTCTATGTTAAGGGAAGATGCAAACACTTTGAACGGCTGATGGCTGATTGTTAATATAAATGAGGTAAAAAAGAGACTAGCTATACAGATCGGGATGGCTTCTGGGATATGTCTGATTTTTCAGCCAGGCCGAAGTTGCACCAGTCCGTGCACTCAGGTGGAACTCAGAGACAAAGGCCATGTCACTGACTTCTCCTTTGCTGGTGACTTCATCAGTTTCTCTCCTCTAAGACCCCCTCAGTTAAGAACAACCATAAGTATTTTAATTTAAAGATAATTCCAAATATGTTTTCTTCATTAATGCTCTGATATATTTTTAAATTGTTGGAAATTTGGAGAATATGCACTAGTATTCAACATCTGTTTGGTCAATTTATGTTGTATTATATAACATTTTAATCATTTATTTTTATTTTATGTGCATTGGTGGTTGCCTGCATGTATGTCTGTGTGAGGTGTCAGATCTTGGAGTTATAGACAGCTGTGAGCTGTCATGTGGGTTCTGGGAATTGAACCTAGGTCCTCTGTAAGAATAATCAGTGTTCTTAACTGCTGAGCCATCTCTTTAGCCCCTTATAACATTTTAATGTTCAGGGTTTGTCAAGACATATTTCAGTGGTGATACTATGAAAACTCGGTGGGATATTTTAAATATTAAAAAAATATTCGTTCTTGCTGTTTGTTCCTGACAATCATTCTCTGACATTCTCTGCCTGTATAGCTCTCTCTATTGTTAGAGTATCAATGGCTCCTGCTCATTGGTATAATGCACTTTTTACCATACATACACTTAACATCAGCACTCTGAACCCTTTCTATTGAGATTTCCTGGTTTTTCAGTTGTCGCCTCAACTGGGCTCCAGAATTTAAAAATAACAGGGACCTCATTCCTTTGGGTTGTCACCACCGCCTGCTTCTGGCTACTGGGGTCACCTTGCCTGCTTACTAACTTCTTCGCTTCCTGACTCTCCCTTCCTCTGAAATCGAAAAATGTATGCAATTTATCTAATTCACCACTGAGGAATCTTCACAAATCTACCTTCACACATACACACAAAGTGTTGATTTCCTTAATTTTCATAAGCCCCTGGGTCAAATCAATTAAGTCCTTCGATTGCTAATTGACAAAAGACCTACAGTCTATACTTCAGCCAGGAATTAGTTTTCTAAGGCTGTTGAAACAAAGTACAATAAACTGGTAACTATTATCTCCCAGTTTCCAAGTCTAGAACTCTGAAATCAAGGCATTAGAAGAGCCACTTTGCCCCTAAGATTTCTTTTTTTTTTTTTAGGGGGAATTCTCCTCTGCTTTTTCTAAGGCCCTAGTAGCTTCTACCAATTCCTGGCAACCCCTGGGCTATGGCAACAAGATCCTAGTATCTGCCTCATACAAGTCCTCCTTTATGACTGTCTTGTCAATCTCAATATCTCCCTCCCTTGTCCCTCTGGATAATAGTCATTGCATTTAAGAACCCTACTCAATTAACTTTGGATCTGCAAGGATGCTAATTATAAATAAGGCCACCTTCACAGGTACTGAGTGTTATGGATGCTGACCTTAGCCTACCTTCTGGGAAGACACAACTCTCCCAACAATAGCCACTCTTAGACATGGAGTCATCTCCGACAGAAAACAGCTTCAAAACATCGACTGCAACTTTGAAGCTTATCCTTCGTCTCCCAGACTCAACACTAACTTTCTTCCCCACCCACACAGCTGATTTGTTCTGCCAAATCCAGGGATGGACTTGGGACTCTGGTCCAGGCTATTTCTGAGCAAAGCTAGCATGCAGAAGGCTGGGGGACTAACCTTCTATCAGTATCACCCAGGCACTCTGGTCTCTCAGACAACACAGGAACTCCTAAAGAACGTATGAATATTTACATAAGTTCACAACTCACTTTTTCCTAGGTGCTATGACTATTTTTGTAATAGATCACTTTGTTTTTAATTCATTCTGTCATACTTAGATGCCCTTCCTAGTCACACACTGTATCTGAGATAATCCTCCAAAAGGATGGCATTTTCTACATCCTAACACCCCCCTTGATTGCCCTGACTTTGAATAGCAAGGAAATGCCATAGAATTCTTTGCTCTCATGCAAACAGTTTAGAAGGCCATCATTCTCCACTGAACCTTCCACCTTTCCTGGTGGTTTATTTTGTACAGGAAATTTTTTATTTCCTCCACTTTTTTTGATTAATTTATTTTGTTTCATTTTATATTCCAATTGTAGCCCTCTTCCTCCTCTCCTCCTGGTCCCACCCTCCCTTCTTCTTTTCCCTATCCCCCTTCTCCTCAGAAAAAGGGAGCCACCCTATCAACCTACTCCAGCACATCAAGTCACATCAGGACTAAGCACATCTTCTTCCTCAGTGACCGGGCAGGGCAGCCCCATCAAGAAGAAGTGATCAAAAAGCATGCAACAGAGTCCTTGTTAGAGACAGACCCTGCTCACCTTACTAAGGTATTCACTTGAAGACCAAGCTGCCCATTGCGTACATATACATAGAGGGCCTAGGTCCAATCCATGAATGGTCCTTGGTTGGTGCTTCAAGCTCTGCAAGCCCTGCCCTGGGCTCAGGTTAGTTGGCTCTTCTGGTCTTCTTGTGGAATTCCTGTCCCCCTCCAGGGCCTTCTATCCTTTCCCCCCATCCTCCACTTCTCCACAAGGCTCCCTGTGCTCCACCCAATGTTTGGCAGTGAGTCTCAGCATCTGTTTTGACCCATTGCTGGGTGGAGCTTCTCTTAGGACAGCCATGCTAGGCTCCCATCTAGAAGCATAGCAGAGTGCTGTTAAAAGTGTCAGGAGTTGGCTCTCTTCAATGGGGTAGATCTCAGGTTGGGCCAGACATTGGTGGTAGATTCCCTCAATCTCTGCTATACCGTTGTCCATGTTTGTCTTGTAGGAAGGGAAAAATTTGAGATGAAGTTCTTGTGGGTGTGTTGGTGTTCCTCTGCCTTCACTAGGAATCTTGTCTGGTTAGAGGGTGGCCTCTTCAGTCTCCATGACCCCCTGCTACTAAGGGGTCTCAATTTTTTTACATGTATGTGCTTTTCAAGAAAGGTCACACATCAGGACACAGGTAAAAAGAAGATTGTGGAATGTGTTTTCTATTATTGCAGTCAATAATAATCTTTTTGATGTTCTTAGTCTTCCTGTAGCACAAAAATATGGATGGGTGGGTAGATGGATGGGGTTGATAGATTGATGGATAGATGGATAGACAGACAGACAAACAGATATATAGAAATAGATAGGTAGGTAGGTAGGTAGGTAGGTAGGTAGGTAGGTAGGTAGACATTGGTAGGTTACAGATAGTACTTCCTAATCTTTGATTATTGTAACAGGTTTTGTGTTTCTGTGTGTGTGTGTGTGTGTGTGTGTGTGTGTGTGTGTGTGTGTGTGTAAGGACAAAGAAAATCGCACTGACAAAAACAAATACCAAGAGGCTTAATTAAGCATGACACTGAAAATGTATTTTATAAATATTTTGGTAAGCCAATAGGGGAGGAAGTGATTAGTGAGGTGGCTGTTTTGCCTTATGCTGCTTTCTGAGCCCATTGAAATTCTTCATTGGCATTAAACATCTGACATGTTTTCCATTTAGAGGAATGTTCTAGTCTAAGTTCCAATTCCTCCTCTATTTTCAGTGTGCTGGGTGAGAGTCTCTTTATTTGAATTGCCAGAATGACATTGTGTACTCAAGCAAACTCTGAATATTATTGAGAGGAAGGGGTTTAAGTTAACCATTTGAGTTTTCCAAACTTTCGTTTAAGGCATTTCCAGTGTGTGGATACTTGGCCACAAGAACACCCTACCAAATAGATAGAACCATAGGTTGCTTCTGTCGTAATAGGAGATTCACCTATTTAGTGGTCTCCATAGGATGATCGGTAAAAATAGCCATTGATGGTTTTTAAATTAACATATCACTTTTTTTCAGAAAGAATAAAATAGCAGAAGTTTGATCTGAGCTTGGACAGGAAGGAGTCTCTCTTCCCAGATCCAAGAAGGCTAGAATCTGACCATCCCTTCCAAAGGTGAAGCTCCAGTGATCTAACTTTCTTCCGCTGGGCCCATCTCCAACATCCCTAATGACTTACAGACACGCAGGCCAGGTGCCTGTTGCCCAGCTCCAAGAGCAGTGATGAATGTAGAGTAAACCCTGGATCTATACAATTCCATTATCTCTAAAGTAGGGTGTAAGCTGGGTTATTTCAGTTTTCCAGCTCTGACGTGGCCACTGTAAAGCAGCTGTTGTAATCTGGATCTGATGCCAATGTGTGTAGCACTCACATAAAGGCTCTCACATTTTAGTCCCAGAAAGACTAGGAAAAAAAATTGTCTGAAGGTTGTCTTGTTAGTGACACAAATAACCCAATCACTAGTATTCTCTAACAACTCCCTGAGTACAAGTGCTGCTCATAGTTTATAAAATCATAACTACTACTGAAACATATAACTTAACACATTTTCTCTATCATCCTGGTAGCATCTTGGCTAGCCACATTTCCATCACTAGGACAAAATATCTGAGCTAACCAACATAAAAGGATCAGTTTTAGCCCATGGCTGCTTGGCCGGTTGCTGCTCTTGGGGCTGTGTTGAAGCTGAGCATCATGGTGTGGTGGAGGAAGTCTGTTTACATCACAGAGACTAAGAAGCAGCTAGGTAAGGCAAGGGGGCAGCTAGGTGTCCCACTGTCCTGTCTGAGGGCACAACCACAGTGACCTCACTTCCTCCTACTTGCTTCACCTGTCAACCTCTTCCAGCATTTCTCAGTAGCACCATAGGACAGCAACCAACTTTTTATCCAGTATTCCCCTGGGAAATGTTTAAAGGCCAAACCTTAAAGTATCCATTTGAGTGATTGAGGACATATTTCAAAACAAACAAAAGGAAGGTGACATGACTGAGTGACAGTGATGAGGACGCATCCTCACAGAAAAACGTCCAGTCCCTCAATTCAGGGCTCTATCCAGTGAGCAACACCAAAGACCTCTTCTTTAATATAAACTATATATGAAAGAAGTTAATATCTAAACTCAACATCTGGGTAACAAAATGTATATTTGGGATATTTTTTCTCGACAAAAATTCATGTTGATGTTTTAAAAATTCAAATTATAAGGCAGGTATGTGGTGCACACCTTTGATTCTAGTACTCAGGGAGGTAGAGGCAGGTAGATCGCTCTCAATTAGAGAGCAGTCTTGTCTACAAAGCAAGTCCAGGACACCCAAGACTACACAGAGAAACTCTGTCTCAAAACAACAACAACAACAAAATCAAATTATATTCTGTTAGTTTGAATATTAGACTTACAATCACTTGTTTGACTATATTTTCGTAGCATGAAAGTATTCGTGATAATGAAAATCCATTAGCTACAGAGAAAATTAGCCACTAACTATTTAAACTATAACACCGCCAAGGATGAAATACTGAAAGTTGATATCATTTAATGTTAAAGGAATCAGAAATGCTTAACATTTGAGTATGCCTTATTTTCCAATTCCCTCGGGGGGGAAAAGTTACATAAGTTGTACTGTCCATGAAATGCTGGTGCCCTCTACCCCACCACCAACACAGAGTGGATCATGATAATTCTAAAACTGAACAGAACCATCTGGAATATGTGTGAGTCACTAGACTAAGTAAAAAGAAAAAGAAAGAAGCCCAGAAAGCTGAAGATCTCACCATCCCTTGTGCTCACAGACCGGAAACTAGGGCTCTGAACTCTGAGAAACCGGTTCCAAAAGCTGCAGAACATATGACCATCGTTTGTCAGGATAGTGAGAGCTGTCCTCCTTAGACCCATCCAAGGTAGGCAAGGAGTGGGGGCAGGGGACTTGCTCTTTGCTTATTGAGAAAATGGAATGTGAAAGAATTTTCAGAAGGAAACTGGTCGGCCACACAAAGTAGTGCTGTGCACAAGAGAAGTTTTTTTTTTTGTTGTTGTTGTTGTTGTTTTTTTCCAGAGAGAAATGAGTAAAAAGTCAAAGAAAAAGCTCTATCTCCCACACCCTGTATCACCATATTGAAGTTCAAACTTTGGGCCTTGCTCATGCTAGGCAGGGCTAGGTAGGTAGTGCTCCCTACCACTGAGCAAAGTCCCCAGATTATTTTTCATATTTTTAGTTTGAAACAGGACCTTAATAATTTAGCTAGGCTGGACTTGAGCCCACTCTGAAGCCTGAGCTGGCTTTGACCTTGAAATTCCTCTGCCTCGACCTCCCAAGTAGTTGGGATTATAGGCATAGAGCACTCATCCCATCTCCCCTTCCTTTTTCAACTCTCTGGACTTAACAGTTTTTATGGATATGTTCCCTGAACAAAGTTTTATTTGCTTAATACTGGGAAAACATACTTTACCACATAGGAAAATAAAAAGGGAAATAAGAAACAGTTTCTATAACTCTCTCTCTCTCTCTCTTTCCCCCCCTCTCTCTCGTGTGTGTGTGTGTGTGTGTGTGTGTGTGTGTGTGTGTGTATGTATGTGTGTACATACATGCAGATCAGATTTAAGCCTAAGTGTCAGGTCCACAAATGCTGTCCACGTCTTTTGAGACAGGATTTCTCATAAGCCTGCAGGTCACCAATGACTTTACTCTGACTGACCAATAAGTCATTGGGCTTTGCCTGGCGCCACCTCCCACACTGGGATTATAGCACACGCCATCACTCCCCTCCTGTCTTTTGTCTGGTGGGTGCTGGGGAGCTGACCTCAGTTTTTCATGCTGTCATACCAGGGGCTTTTCTGGTTGAGCCATCTTTCCAGCCCATTGTATTAAGGGTTTTTGTTATATTCAAGGCATGTGTTTGTATGTTTGTTTATTTGTTTGTTCATTAATTCATTTGCTGTGCAGCTCAGGCTGGTCTCAAACTTAACACTTCCTGAGAGTTGAGTTTACAGGCCTGAGCCATCATATCTAGCTTTCATTCATGGCTTTTTTTTTTTTAAATCATACTCTATTATCTGTGCTAAATGCTTTACATATGTCATCTCATCCCCACAGCAATTAAGTGTCCCTGTCTTATTTTACAGTGGAGGTAGGCAATATGGGAAGCCTGACTCTATTGACTCTCTTTCCCTGAGAAAGCACCAGTGAGGCTCCTGATTAGTGGCTGACAGCAGTCAGTATTGAAAAATGCACAAGGTCTTATCATAAATACGAGCTAATCTCTCAGTCATCATATTCCCATGATTTAGTCACTAAAAAGTATCACCTCCACCAGTGGCACATGCCTTTAATCCTAGCACTGGGGGAGGCAGAGGCAGGCACATATCTGAGTTCCAGGCCAGCCTGGTGCAGGACAGCCAGGGCTGTTACACAGAGAAAGCTTGTCTTGAAAGATCAAAACCAAAGTGTATCACCTCTACCTCAAGCATATTCTCAGGCAAACATTAGCGACTAATTCAAAATGGTGACCGAGAGGTGTTTTCTGGAGTTTACTTTTTCTGAACCAGTTATTCATCTTGCTTTATGTTAAAATGTGGAATAAATGTAATTTTTATCATAAAATAAGCAAACCAGGGAGCAGTTTAGAATATCATGTTTTGTTTATCATAATGGTTTAACTACGCTGATAAGAAAGTCTTCCTAATGAAGACACACTTGTTTAAAGAACGTGTTGAAATGAAGTTAATCTCTTCAAGCATATCTTCTTTGTCATGTATGCATGTTCCAATAAAAGGCTTAATTTGGTAATCTGGCAACAAAATTGTAAATTTTTTCACTAATTTCAACATAAGAAAGCATTGACCTAACCAAGTAAAATTCACTCATTATAAATGGCCCTACCCAAAAGTACCATAAAACACCAATAGACAAATTTGCTAAATTCCTCTACCGTCTACGTCTATGCATTTTTTCCATTATGACGAAACCTTAACAACATCAGTTTGACTGGCTGTCATGACTACACAGACAAGAGGATCATTCGCATGAAGTGGGGACTTTCCTTCAAGTTATACCCACTTTTCAGAAGGGATGAAACTCTGTTTTGCTGAAGCTATTTCTATCACATCAATGCTGACTGACGTGACTCATTTGGTAACCATGGAAACAGTATCACACATTGAAAAAGAGACAAACGTGTGTGTGTGTGTGTGTGTGTGTGTGTGTGTGTGTCTGTGTCTCTGTGTCTCTCTGTGTGTTCTTTTGATGCTATTGCCTCTGTGGAGATAATCTGTTAACGGATTCCTAATCTGTCCCAACGCACTCAGGTTTCCTCTCCCTTCACACTTTTGTTGATTCTCTGTAAAAGCCACAGGAAGTTTAAAATAAGGCAACTGAACACTGTACTCTCAGGACCCTATGTTCTTTCCAGAAATGTGTCTCATATTTAAAGATGCATGCTCGAATGTCCTAAAAACAGAGACTCCTCCCAGATACATTTCTCTCCCTTCTATTTCTGCCGTCCTGGTATAGAGCCAGGCTCCCATACTATATTTATGTCATTCTATTTTTTTTCCTGTGTCTCCTTTCATAAGTGTTTAATATATTAATGCTTAGAGAAAAAAGAATGTAAAAAATAAGAAATAAGTACTCCACCTCGTTATACATTAAAGTTGCATTAAATATGCATATATGTACATCTGTATATATACATGCATGGATGTATGAATGACATTTTAAGTGTGGTCTTCTAAGCCTCATATATTCTAACGCAGCAACACAAAGTTTATATCAAGCAAACTTTATAGGTTATGTATCTATGCAGCATAAAGCTTCTAAAAGGGGCCCATGGAAACTTTGGGTAATTTTAAATTTAAAGTCAAGTTGTAATATTCTAGTCCTTCAGTAGTTAATATATAAGATAAACAAAAACCTAAATGAAACATGGCCTCCACCCTTAAGAAAACACATACATTATAAAATAAGACAAGATAGAGTGATAATCAAGGCTTGCCTCATAGCGAAACACACTTATTTAAATGAACATGTTGAAATGAATCACTCTTTTCAAGCAAGGAGCGGTGAAATTGAATGGGAAGGGAGGCATTGGGGACTTCACAGTGTGCTTCCAAGAATGTTGATTATTTTAAGAATTATTAGGAAGAATCCCAAAGGGGGGGGGATCTCACAAAAGATGAGCCAGAAATACCAGTTTGTCAGTCAGTCACATGCTCCCCAACAAGGACTTACCAAAATTAACCTGACTCCGCTAAGACCAAGGGCAGTGAGTAGCCCAAGATAGACACCCAATAGGGGTGGGCAGGTTAGATGCTAATGTGAAATGTGTACTTTAAAAGGCAGGAAAACATCTAGAAGATCGCAATGTGGGAAGGGAAAGAAGGACAGTATCCTAAAATTTTGCCTGGAACTCCAATGCTTAGAGGGAAAGGAGGAAGCAGAAAGGGGGATAAAGAGAGAGAGAGAAGCCAACCAAAAGATTATCATGATAAAAATAGAATATTAGGGACAAGAAACCTGAAGGCAACCACAGCAGCAGTAGTAGGTTTTACATGTACAATAGCAATCACAACTAATATTAATGATCAATGCCTATGAGCTAGCAAGGAGTTAACAGTTTGATTAATATCCTCTTAGGGCTCTTACCAAAGTTGTTATTCCAGTGTTTATATGTGAAAAAAAAACTGAGACTTGAGAAATTAACTTGCTCGAAGATGTTCTGTTAGAACACCCCTCCTGCTTTGGGGGGTAGTAGGAAGAAGCTTTATCAGGGAATGCATGTATGTATGTATGTGTATACTATATATGTGTGTGTATGTATATGTATATGCATATGACTCTGCCATAGAGTCCCAGCTGGAGGTGCTAGAAAGCCACAGTTAGAGGTTCTGCCAAATGGAACCTTCCCATCAATACAAATGGGTAGCTTAACTATCCATCACCATGGCAACAATTAGCAACTCGAGCATCAACAGCCTTGTGATTCTACCTGTTGGGTTATAGCAGGTGAGCATGCTTCATAACTGTTAACCCACAATAGGCCAGAGGTAGGGGAAATGCTCAAAAAGAGACCCAAGCCTTTTTATACAACTAGTCAAAGAGTCACAGCAATTGCTTGGAGGAACAGCTTTTGGTTAAAATAAAAACTGACAACACCTTCTTATATGTGATGACTGCTCAATGCACTGAGCAGATCAGATATGCAAGGTGCTGACCTAGAGGAAATGAGAGACAGATGGTGAGACAGAAAACATCCTTAATCTCACAAAAGACAGACATGAAGGAAATAAGCCTCCTATCTTTGCTGAGCGAACATGCTTCTGAGAACAGAGAAATAAAAAGTAAGTGATCTATGAGGAGGGATTCCCTGAAAGGTGGGTAGGAACTTGAGTATTCAGGAGGCTGAGGCTGGCACATTTAGAACTCAGGAGCAACCTGGGCTACATGACCCTGGTCATGTATGACCCTGGGGGCAGAAAAAAAAAAAGGAGGAACGATGTATGAGATTTGGGGAAATCAAAAGGTGACATAAATTATATGTCTAAATTTGGGGAACCAAAACTGTCATTAACGATTTTCAGAAAGGGCAGACAGAACTAGAGGGGAGTGAAAATAGCTGATATTGCAAATGGAGATCAAGTAACTGCAAATGCAGAGTGAGTTGGAGATGTTGGAAAATTTTGCTAGGAGTTTATTCCTTAAAAGGGAGTCACTAGAAGGAAGGTGAGCAGCACCAGGAAGCTAGGATTTAGGAAGAACCCTGTGGTCACAAGATAAAGGACAGTAAAGAGGGTGTCAAAGTCAAATTAGACACACCTACTTGAGTTCTTAAAATCAAGTCAGTCTGACCACTCAGAGGCTCCCCAGGACAGGGTGATGTGCAAGGTACGAGCTCTACACACAGCACAGCACTCTGCAAAGTAATCCAAACTGAAGGATAGCTGGCTTCACCCAGTGGCTGTGAAGATGGTCAGCTAGCTGTTTTTCCTTTTGTCTCGTTTCACCCTACATGACCATACCCCACGTTCACTAAAGTATATAAATTTTTCTCAGCATAGCTTAAGATATAAAGCTATGGCACTCTCTAAAACATCTAGCATCATCTAAAGTGCCCAGACCTAAGTAAAGGAGAGGCAATACCAAGTTAAGAACTCAAGATCTTGTTTGTTTGTTTGTTTGTTTGTTTGTTTGTGGGAGATTAAACAGGGGCTCTCTGTGTAGCCCTGCTGTCCTGGAACTCACTCTATTATAGACCTGTAGACAAGGCTGGCCTCAAACTCAGCTCTGTGTGCCTCTTCCTCTGGAAGTGTGCTGGGGTTAAGGGCCTGCGCCAACCATCAAAGCTCCTTGGGACCTTTCCAATGCTTAGCTTCCAGTTTCAAGTCGAATGTGCGAAAAGCTAACTGCTTGTACTCTGGAGTCTTCCCAGCTGTCCAGCTCTAATGAATGACCTACAGGGTAGAATGCAAATATCTTAGCATGTCAGAGGTTAGCAAGCAGATGCTGAAGACGCCGAAAACCACTGCCATTTAGGTTGTAGGTGCCTTGTGTGCGGCGTATCGAGAAAAGTTTAAAGGAAGGGAAACAATGGGAGATGCATAGCTGCAGGGCTTCTGAGGTCTGTGGGTGTATATACTGCAGCTGCTCTCTTGTTTCCGACCTAAGACCCGGGCAGTCAATGAAACAGTGTGAACATCTTATCCTGTGACTATGGAACCTGTACGTTTTTCCTTGACCTTACAAAGACAGTTGAACTAGAAGGATACAGGTTGGGGGAAAAAAAAAAAAACTCTCAAACAATGAGCTTTAATATTTTCATTGTGCATGAAGCTTACTCTCAGTTTTAAGCCCTACGAATTCTGCGTGTTGATAGCATGGGAAATTATTCTAAGAAAACAAATAGAATCAGACTAAGAGCAGAGGCTGAAGCGATGGTGCTTCTTCCTAGTTATTTGAGTGCATCTATGTTAATACGTTGTTCTGTTTTGTTTTTCTCTTTCTCTTTACTTCCTTTAATGTTTCCTCAGAATCCTTATAAAAATAGATTACACAGTTCACATGTTCAAGTTCTCGCTCATGAAAACATATCCATTGATCAGGGCACAGCGGTGCACACCTCTAACCCCCGCCATCAAGGAGATGAAGCAGCAAGATCATGAGATCCAGCTTGGGCTATAATTGTACTGAGTTCAAAACCAGCCTGGGCCACCTTGTTAGATCTTGTCTTGAATATGAATGAATAAAATAATGTGATGTTTCTTCTTTCCACTGTAATGATATAAAGTCAGGTCTCAGTCCTGTCAAATATTAAAATTTTGTACTGAACCTCAAAAAAAAAAAGATTAATTTAACTGGGTATATTAGGTAATTTTGAGCAACATGAGTGAGTGGTAAGAACCTTCCTGTGCTTCTGGATAGACACTCAATATTAGCAGTAGCGGTGCTCAAGTTTCAGTTAAAAGGAGAGGAACCGGTAGCAGGTGGTTTAATGATGGGGAGCACCAAGCCCACTCTTTTAGTAAACTTCCTCAGAATCTGTCCTAGAACACCTTCAGGCCCCTTTCTGATTCGTTCTTAGCCCCAATCAGATGCCAGAGACAGAGGCATTGTAGAATATTATTCTGCAAAACCTGAAGAGTTTTCTCACCTCTAAAAATACCCCAAAAAGGCAATACAGCTGCTTCACGTTACACTCGTTCAGAATGAATTGCAGAAACTGTCTTCCAAATAATACCACTTTAAAATTCAATGTGTTGACTAATGTAACAGAAATGTTATTTCTCATAACTAAGTAGGCCTCAGGACTAAGGTTAGAATCCAAAAAATTACAAACAGGTTTTCATGTGTTTGTTTGAAGTAAAAAATAGAAAGCAACTCATGTATTCTAACAGCCCTGACCCTGATCCTTTCCTTCAGATGAGTAGATAAACTTCATTCAGCCATTAATCAAAACAGCATTATTACTTTGTGGGCAAGGCTCAGAATGGTGAATTTTTCACTTTTATTTGTGGGTTCTTAAGCATTATTTGTTCTGAAATCTCTCACAGAATCTACAGCCCTTTCATAAGTATCAACAGCATTCATCTGTATATGACTTGGAAGTTCAAGTTATTGTTTGGGCCATAATCTAAAATAAAATAAAAACAAAACAACAACAGCACATCTTTTTTTCCCCATCTATATTTTGCTACATATTTGAAGGGAAAAAAAAATCACTTTAGTGAAGGGGGATATAATCTCACATGATAATTTTGCTAAATTATTTGGAAGTTGAGCAACACAGGGCCTAATTACAAGGAACAAAGTCCTGTAATTCTAAGAAGGCCACAGTTGTCTGGCCCAAACCAATTCCTCAAGCGATTTACTTAGTCTCTGGAAACAACTTCTGTTTTCCTTTTGGCCATAAAGAAAGAGCCTAGTATTTTCTTCTATTTTACAGTAAAATACTTAGTTTTGTTGAGGTTATGTTCTAGGCTTTTTGCCTCGTCATAACAAAGTAAAACACTTTCTCTACCATGTCTGATTTAATTTTCACATCTGGTCAAAATTCTAGTGGAAAATGACCATAAGGAAAAAGGTAAGACATCCGCTGCCTGCTCCGAAAAGTTTCGTATCTAAGTTTCAAAAACTTCCCTGCTACTTACTGTGTAGTTCTTCCAGGAAGTTAGGACTCACTGTGGTGACCTTGGCCTCAGAGAGACAACAAATCAAACACCCGTTATCTATCCTGGCTGAAGAGGAAGAGAAATAGATTAGAACTGCTTTCTTTGTGATTGCCTCTAAGCACCATCTCATCCTGTCTTCTTGACAGTCCCACCCAAGGGAGCAGGTTAGGATTTAGTGGATCATTGCACTGTGAAGGTGGGCAAGCCTGGAGCCAGGGGTCTAAAGTGGAATGTCTCTAGTCACACGGAGCCATGGCAGCACTGTGGCCGGATTCTAAATTTCCAAAGCACTGGTTCGATGGGCTTGATCTCACACTCCCTCTCTTCAAGGAATGGACTAAGGCATAGGCTTCCCAAGGGAGGTATTGTCTGTCTGGTGGATGTGATAAGACAAGGAGAAGAAGAGAGGAAGGAAAGGGATGTACCATGCAAGTAATTACATTGGCACCACCTGTTAAGTGACTGTACATCCGGAAGTATGTCTAAGTGAACACTTCAGTTAACCGACAACCATTTAAAGCAAAGCGCAAACCGTGGGTGGCAACTCCCACAGGGGTCGCAGATCAGATATCTTGCATTTCAGATATTAACGTTTCGATTCATAAAGTAGCAAGATGACATTTATGAAGTAGCAACAAAAATAACTTTATGATTGAGGGTCTCCATGAGGAACTGTAGTAAAGGTTCATAGCATTAGAAAGGTTGAGAAGCACTGCTTTAAAAGAAAATAAACTTCAGTTCATAAAACTGGAGACTTTTTTTTCTTATACTGAGGCATAAATATAAATTGAATAGGAGCTTTAGAGTTTTCTAGATTCCACCTGTACATTTCTTGTGGATAAAATCCAAAGCCACAGAGGTATTGACAAGAGAAAGCTTTGTTGCCCACTGTGTGAATGTAGAAACTGGTAGTGTAGGGTTAGCGTGCCTTACACTATGGTTTTATGGCTTTTCCTAGGTGGTATCAAGAAACACCTAGTCGCCCCTAGTCACATGAAGGGCACTGATAGACCAAAGAAAGAGTTCTGTCAAAGTCCTTCTGGGGAGCATCAGCCTCATCTTAGATAATGTTTATCTCATTTAATCTCAAAGAGAGGAGGGACCTCAGGAAGGCTTCAGAAGATTCATGAAGTCTTCTGAGCCGAGTGAGCCACTCTGTCTCCCTGAGGAAATGTTAATAGGCCCGGTCTCGTGAAGCTTTTGAGCAGGTTAGCACAGTGGCTGTGTCCCCAGACAGATATGTGGCAAGCAGCTATACAGTTGACAGGGCTTCAGTTCCTTCAACTTTTTAGTTCCACCTTCTGAAGCTTCCTTTCTTTTTATGGTCAGGCTCCCACTTGAGACCCATATTGCTACATCCCAGCAAAAAGAAAAGGACAAGGAGAGTGAAACAAGCATGGCCCTTTCTTTAAAGACCATAGACTCTCGAAAAGAGGTCCAAACGGTTTCCTCTCAGGTTCTCTTCAGTCACAGAACCTGAGAACAGTGACTGAAGCCTAAGTAAAGTCATATATGTAGCTAAGAGATCTATAAATAAGGTAAGAAGGGAAGGTTTGGGCATCTAAGGATGTTAACTCTCCATGCTGCATAATCTAACTCTATCTGAGAGAAGAATTTGTGTGGTGTATTACTAGGGTTTTGTTTCCACACATAGATTAGGAACAAGTGTTGGGCCACTTCAACAACTGAAGGAAGATTTCTCACATTGTCAAGTGCTACCCATTTACAGCTAAACCTAACACCTTCTCCTAAGCCAGCAAGAGCGAAATTAAGCTTGTCACCCAGCTATCAAGACAAATGTTCTTGAAGTGGGGCACTCTATCCCTCTGCCTTCATTTGGTTTATTTACAACAAAAAAGTAGGTTGAGGGATTGAGTTGCAGAAACTTATCTGTGTAACTGTTACTCTATATGTCACAAAACTGATAACCAAATGCTGGAGAGAAAGACAAAAAACAAAACAAAACAAAACAAAAAAAAAACAAACAAACATCTGAATCGTCTTGGTATAGAATGCCCTAACCTGATCACAATGGATAATTAATTGTAGATGGGAGTCTCAGTAAAAATAACACTGACGAGCCTGTTTACATCATTCTTCCCGGAGCAATCTTGACTTAGTTCAGAATGGCAACTCCTACCTGCTGCTTCCCTAGACTAGACAACTCCCCAACTGGTCAGCAATTTTCTTCTTCTTCTTCTTCTTCTTCTTCTTCTTCTTCTTCTTCTTCTTCTTCTTCTTCTTCTTCTTCTTCTTCTTCTTCTTCTTCTTCTTCTTCTTCTCACATAACTGCATTCCTTTCTGGATACACCAGACAAAAAGCTAGGCAAATTTCCGAAAACCAGATTCTACTTAAGAGTCTCTGGGAAAACTTGCTGCTTCCTGGAATCTAGCAATCCATCAACAGGGTGTAAGTCTCATTTGCAGAGCCAGGTAAATCATGCAGCTGCTGCTGGTTTATAATAGGTTTACACACTGCAAGTCAGTCTTGAGCTAAACCGGGAAGGGGACCATAGCTCACAACTGGCCTTGTGATATTATAAAAAAGGAGAGCATAGAAACAATTAGAAATGTCTGACTGTTGCTATGCAAATGAAGATGAGTCCACAAAGGTGGAAAGTGACCTGAAGGTACCCACCCATTTAAGCACTGGACCTGGAAGCACCAGCTCACAGCAAGGGGCGCTTTTCGGTCTTGACACTCAGGATAACATAGGAATTTTAGATGCCATAAACAGAGCATTGTACATAACTTTAGGAGCATATATGAATATACAGCAAGTTCATAATTATCAAGTAAAGTAGTAATCAGCAATCAAAAAAAAAAAACACTTAATAATGTAGCAAACAGTTCTCAATTTTTCCCTGAACTTTTCCTTGAACCTTTGCTACGTTGCTTAACTTATCCTATTTATCCAAACATGTGAAAACAGAGGCTTCTCTGTTATTTCAAATTGCCTGTGGCAGATCCTCATGCCTGGGTACTGTGGAGTTACGTTCCGACTATGATGAAATAAGGCTGATGAACACGGGGGGGAAGAGCAGCTTCTGTCTTTTTATTGTGCTTTATGCCAGGTACCTCAAGTTCCCTCTTCCCCCGATCCTATCCTGTTTCTGACTGTGGAAACTGACATATGAGGAGCTCACTCTATGTCTCTCAGCTAGTAAATAGTCACTGTGTCCACTGTGACAAAAACAGCAAAAGCAGATGATGGCTTCTGTCAGTGTGCGTACAGGAAGCAGTGAATTGAGCTCCGGTCTTTTCCTATTTCCTCTCTTTTCCTAATTTAACTCACTTGACCGGTTTGTATTTCTCAGTTTGTGTCACGTCATCTCGTTTGACCTAAAGCTACACACACACACACACACACACACACACACACTTATTTTATGTAGTGAGATACCCATTATCTCATACCCATGTGTAATACTATTATTTTAAGGAATTAATAAACAAATGGGTAATTTCATAAAACATAATGTATGTTGAAAGCAGGACCACTGTGGGAGAAGAATGGCCTTGCTCTGACACCAGAGAGACTCTTGGCTCTCTTCCTCTCCTCCCTTTGTTCAAAACAGTCTGCATCTTAATATCTTACTGGAAGCAACTTTTTTTTTGTTTGGCATTTTGACAGGGGAGCAGTTATGCCCTATAATCAAAGGAAAACATGAACTGGCCATCTCCTAGCAACTAACTAAAGATTACTCCCAGGGAATAATTTATGGGTCTGAGTGTAAGTGCAATTGTAACATGTAAGTTCAAAGCCAACAGATCCCACACTTGCTCATTAACGTCTTTGAATAGCCTACAAATACACAGGCATGTTTTCAATGATACTGCTGAGCCAACGAGCACAAAAAAAAATGTCCCACATGGGCAATTTCATATGACAGAAAGTCAAGAATTGCAACATTTTGTGTGTGTGTGTGTGTGTGTGTGTGTGTGTGTTGTTATTGCTGAAAAGCTAATTACAATTTGAAGTCACTAGTGATCATTTCTCCATTCTACTACTGCCTTTGCTGATGCCTCCTCCTCCTCTTTCATGTAAAGGGACATCTGTCACACAAGGGCAGACTGCGTCATAGCAACCTGGCCTTCCCTGATGTGTTCTCCCAGTGGGCATCTTCTCTGCCTGTGAAGTCTGGTGCACTGAGATCAGTCAATCAAACCAGCTCCTACTCATTCCCAGGAAGCTGCTGCTCTCAGAGCCTTAATGAGCCAAAGGAAGGTGCAATCAACACAGATTTTATTCTGCCATCTGTGCAGTAAAGAAACAAATATGGCTTTCAAATAATTCATCCCCTCTCTCCAATCCATGACTTAATCAGCTCCTTTTAAAATTATTTATGAAAAGAGAAACTCTGACTGGGGAATTCATTTGAATGGTGACCAAGGCAAAGGAGGATTCCATATTTGAAATGATTTAACCACAACTCACACACTTGAACACCAGGAAATGAATACTTTTTACTAGCAGAGGAGGTAACATTTGGGGACTGTGTGTCAGTCCCATTTCTAAATGTTCTGTGTGTTTCAAGCCATTGATTTCTTCCCACAGCCCCAGGAGGCTGGCACCATTGTCAGCCCTATTTCTAGGCGAGGAAACTCAACCTGGCTCAGAGACAGGGTGAGTGACTTTCTAAAATTACCCATGTGCAAATGGTGGAAGGGGCTTTGACAAAGCTGGTTGGGTTCCAGGTTCAATGCTGTTGCTTATAACCTGGATCACAGTGGGTAGGATGGTCCCCTACCTCAACCTTTGAAGACCAAAGGTTGCTGGGAGGCTGCCATTTCTTAAAATAGCTCAAATCTGGATCACGAGCATTCGTCCTGAAATGCTTTTTCTGTGCTGTCTTCTCGCGACACAGATCGCGCAGCTATATCTACCTGTTCTGAGAGGGGCAAGACAGCTTTCTTGTGGCTCTCCTGCTATGTAGCTCTCATTCAACGCAGGAGACCAAAGAAATGTGGTTGACTTTAAGCCTGTTCAGTGCTGTCAGGGGTCCGTGTAATACACCACCGAACAGGAAACACTGCTATCAAGGACAGCCTTCATTTAAAATTATGGTGTTATATACTCCACCAAAACTTATGGAGCAATTAATGTATATTGTTACTTATCTCCTAGGCACTTAATATTTTTCATCCTTTACGGACACCGTCTTTAAGCTGTTTATACTTAAGGGAAATGTGAATGAAGCCTAAAGAATTTAGGCTCAGTCTAGATTTTCATTCAATTATATTTCAAATCACTGAGCTAAAATTTTTCCATGTAGCATGTAAAATAGTCTTAAGTCTGTTTTTCTTACGGTATTTCTAAAGTAAACAGGGCGCCTTTTTATCCTGATAAGTCAGAGTCTATGGAGAGAGTTACTTTTATCAATATTTATCCTAATTTTAGATTGTAAGCATCATCTTTTTTCCTTTGGCCTCAATTACTACAGGCTATACTTAATTTATTTCCTTAAGATGGAACTTTTCATTATTTTCAATTTTTTCATTATTTTTGAGAATTTCACACATGTATGCAATAAAATATAATCATATTTGCTCTTTTTTCCCCCTTCAGTTCTTCATATCCTTCCAACTTCATGTCTCTCTGTCTCTCTCTCTCTCTCTCTGTCTCTCTCTCTCTAACCCACTAAGTGCAGTTGTTACCACTTAAGTGTCCATGTGCATGGGGCCATCCACTAGAATATGAAAAATCTATCAGTTGCCATAGACTCAAAAAAGAATGGTTCTCATAAGCTTTAGAGATGGCCATGTGGTTGAGTCCTTCTTCTTGCAGGAGACCTGGATTTGACTCCCAGCACCCACATGGTAGCTCACAACCATCTGTCGCTGCAGTTGCAGGGGATCTGGTCCCCTCTTTTCGCCTCTGCTGATACCAGACTGGCACATGGTGCACATACATGCATGCTGGCAAAATACTCACATAAAAATTAATAAAGAATTTGCGTGTCATCCTTGCGCAGGGGCCATGCTAATCTTCTCTGTATCATTCCAATTTTAGTATATGTGCTGAGTGAGTTGTCCCAGAAGCAGAAAGACACGCATGGTATATACTCACTCATATAAACATACAATATAGAATAAACCCACTAAAATCTGTACATCTAAACAAACTAAGCAAAAGAGAGGACCCTAACTAAAATGTTCAATCCCCAACCTGAAAGGCAAAGAGGATGGGCATCAGAAGAAAAAGAAAATAGGAAACAACCTCGGAACCTGCTACAGAGGGCCTCTGAAAGCCAGAAGAAAACAGGAAACAACCTTGAAACCTGCCACAGAGGGCCTCTGAAAGCTTCTGCAGTATAGACTGTCAAAGCAGATGCTGAGTCTGATGGCCAACTGATGGGCAGAGTGAATGGAATTTTATGTAAGAAGTAGGAAATAGTAAGTAAGAGCTGGAGGGGACAGGAACTCCACAAGGAGAGCAACAGAACAAGATAATTTGAACACCAGGGAACTTCCCAGAAAATCATACTCCAACCAAGGACTATTCGTGGAGATGACCCGGAACCCCTGCACAGGTGTAGCCCATGGCAGTTCAGTGTCCAAGTGGGTTACATAGTAATGGAAAGAGGGACTGCCTCTGACATAATCTGATTGGCCTGCTCGTTGATCACTTCCCCCTGAGGGGGGAGCAGCCTTACCAGGCCACAGTAGAGGACAATGCAGCCACTTTTGATGAGAACTGATAGACTAAGATCAGAAAGAAGAGGAGAACATCCCCTATCAGTGGACTTGGGGAGTAGCATGCATGCAGAAAGGGGAGGGAGGGTGGGATCGGGAGGGGAGGAGGGAGGGGCTTATGGGGGGTACAAAATGAATAAAGTGTAATTAATAAAAAATTTAAAAAATAGTAAAGCTAATGGAACTCCTAAAAAAAATTAATAAAGAAATGAATCCCTCCCACCCCTCATAATTATTGTCAATAGCTTCTCAGTCTATGGTAAGGCCGGAATAGCTTGATCCTGCACAGGTCTTGCACACATAACCATAGCTGCTATGAGTCAATGACTGTAATAGCCAGAGACAGTGTATCACAGAACTCCTTCCTGCTCTCTGCTTCTTACATTCTTCCTGTCTCCTATGATGCTCCCTGAGCCTTCGTGGTGGTGGAATTAATATAGATTACTATTTAGGGATGAACACCAAATCTCCCATTGCTTTTTTATTCGTTATGCATCTTTCCAGTGACTGCTATTCATTGCAAAAAACCCAAACAAATGAACAAAAACAAACAAACAAAAAGCTTTCCACACCAAGTTTAAAAACAGCCTAAGTCTGTGGGTGTAATCATAAATATATGAAAGGCAATTTGACAGCATGAACATGTAGCAAAATAACAATAGCAGGTTCCACCCTGGGTTCATATGGCCTCCTCAGCCAAGGGTTATCAACCAAGATTATGGTACCAGGACTTAAATTCCCTCCTGTGGAGCAGGCCTCTCATCCAATCAGAGAGCTCTTAGTTACCCTTAACAGTCATTTGCCACCTTTGCCTCCTGCCTGGCAGGCCTTTCTGATAAGCCTTTGCCCAGTTTGTTATGTCTCCCCTAGAATTCAGGAGTGGTTTTGGGAGAGAAAAAGCTACAGATTGCAGGAGAAAAAAAAATTGATACTGAAATAAATTTATCTCAAGCTATTCTTTCTCTAGTTGTATAATCCTATCTTATAGTTATTATATCAGAATAAATATTAAAACATTTGCTTTTATTCTTAACATCAACTTTCTCAGTTCAGACAAATTATATAATCAAATAGCTCTAAAATTAATCATGATTAAGTAAGTTATTTTATTTGTATTGACATACATTGAAGAGAAAACTTTGGCATGCCTTAAACTATCAGAAGACACTCCACTAGGATTTATTTCCCTTTAACAGGATGATTTATAAGCCTTTAATCTATTGTCTCACAACACAATTCCATATCTCTTCATAGAATCAAGTGTTATAAAAATGTCTTAAGACAAACTCTAAAATTATCATTTGAGGTACTTAGGTAGCAAGATTTATTGCATTTTTGCTATCATAAAACATGTTTTATGAAAATTTTAGATAACAAGTTCTAGGTGCTGATGAGGTGGGAAAAGCCTGAAGTGAATTAGTATAGACGGAACTGAATTAAAATTCAACAGTCTGCTATTGTTCTACTTGGTGTTGGCTTAATGTAGTCATGAAGTTCAAGTGTGATCTTGACATAGCTCAAGCACTAGAGTCAGTGGGTCTAGTGAGAGGCTGGTGATGCCTTTTTGAAGTTTTTTGGTTTTGTTTTTGTTTTTTGCAAGTCACTGTTCAAAAAATATCATGAATTCCAATCTGCTGGCCTTGTCCATTATTAGAAACATTCTCTTTGAAAGAGTTAGAAAGCCTGTTAAAGTGCAAATGTGTTATTTCAGTAAGAGAATACCTCATCCTTTGTAATTTTTTCTTTTTTAAAAGTTTTTTTTCTTTATTAATTACACTTTATTCACTTTGTATCCCCCCTGTGGTTCCCTCCCTCCTCCCATCCCAATCCCTCCCTTCCTCCACCCTCTGCATGCATGCCCCTCCCCAAGTCCACTGATAGGGGAGGTCTTTTTTTCCTTCCTTCTGATCCTAGTCAATTAGGTCTCATCAGGAGTGGCTGCATTGTCTTCTTCTGTGGCCTTGTAATGCTGCTTCCCCCTCAGGGGGAGGCAATTAAAGAGCAGGCCAATCAGTTCATGTCAGAGACAGTCCCTGTTCCTATTACAATGGAACTCACTTGGATACTGAACTGCCATGGGCTACATCTGTGCAGGGGTTCTAGGTTATCTCCATGCATAGTCCTTGGTTGGAGTATCAGTCTCAGGAAAGACCCCTTGTAATTTTAACAAAAACCCTGAGAGGATCTGATATAAGATCCAAACTCATTCACATAGCAAATTAACATACCCAAACAGTCACCTGATTTCTCATTACACTTGAAGATAAGTGATATTTGATTTGCTCTGATGATGACAGGGATAATGCCCTTGGTCAGAATCCAAAGTTACACCAATTAGTGTCTAATTTCACAAATGTAGCAAAAGTAAATAATGGTGTCCACTATCAACATGTGGCAAAATCAATTCATGCGCTGCTATATTGTAATGACAGGGTGCCACTAACAAATAATGACAATGTCATTTCTTTGAAACAGGAATTCTTGTAGCCAAGGCTATCCATAATTTCACCATATAGTCAAGATGACCTTGAATCTCTGACCTCCCCACCTCCATCTCCCAAGAGCTGGGATTATGGCTTGTATCACCATGCCAGAATGTGATACTAATGTTGATGGTTTTGTTATGTTATGGAGCACAGAGTTGTTCTACTGTCTTTGCCATTCTCTGACTCATGTCTCTCCCACAAATATTTTCATAGTTGCCCCAGTGCTAAAAAATGACTATCTCCTTGGAATTCGTAAATGGAAAAGAAATCTTGACTGTAGAGCATCACTATATTCATTCTTTCCCCTGACTGCGCTGTGTGGAGCTGTACCAGAATGAGGGCTTTTCCTCCCAGTAGGTTCCGCCCTATGACTGAGTTTCCTGACTCTGAATCACATTCTCCTGATGAACAGCCCTGCTGTGATGATGAAAATGAGATGATAAACAAACATGGAAGACACAAGGCAGTAAGAAGTACTCTAATAATTTTTCCCCCAGAGAACAATGGGAATGAAGAAGTCAATTTATATGGGGTGGTCTGAAATGGTCGCTCTGATAAGATGATACGGTGGTTTGAATGAGAAATACCCCCCCAGAGTATTGATTACTTGGACATTTGTTGCCCAGTTAGTGGCGGGTTTAATAGGGGCAGCCTTGTTGGAGGAAGTATGTCATTAGGAGTGGAGTTTGAGGGCTCAAAGCTTTGTCTGTCTCTAGTGTGCTATCTGTGCTTAGCGCTTGTGGTTTGAAGACGTGGTGCTCTCAACCTGCTGCCATGTGTCCTCAGTAGAATGGAAGTTTATTGTTCTGGAGCCATGTGCCCTAATGACCTCTCCCTTCTATAGCTTTGCCTCGGTCATGGTGTTTTATTTCAGCAACAGAAACCTAACTAAGGCAGGTATCATCTGAGCACTAAGATGAGGGACTAAAGAACAATGCTGCTAAACTCTAGCCAGAGAGGGAAAACTCTGGGATAGTAGTGGACTTGATGTGTGACAAAAACAATGAAATATTCCAGATCCTGGAACAGACTAGGCAAGGAGAAACAGTGGTAGCAATGAGCCTAGCTACCATGAGCCTCCAGGATACAGCAGGGATGGGATGGGACCATGAGTTGGGGGCATTTGAACAGAGTGAACCCTCTCTGTCAGATGTTACAACCAGCCCTCTGAATATCCAAGCATCTGAACACTGCAGATGCAGCCACAAGCAGAGGAAGAGAAACCAGCCATGAGGCACTGAAACAGTCAAGACAGTGCGAAGCCACAAGATGCTCACAGAGGAGTATGGATGTTTGAGTTCTATATATACAAGATATTGTAAGATTTGATCACAAATGAACATGGTAAAAGCAATTATGAGTCAAATAAATCAATGCTTTGAGGCTGGAAAGTTGCACATTATTTTGGCAATACTGGAAAGCAGTAAAATCTTTGGCAGTACATTCTGAGAAAGTGCTCTACCATTGAGCTATGTTCCTAGCATCTCCAGTATTCTGTAGTATTCTTCTCCTCTTTCTTCTTCTCCTCCTCCTCCACTTCCTACCCCCTCTCTTTCTTCTTCTTTTCCTCATCCTCCTCCTTTTTCTCCTCCTTCTCTTCCTCCTCTTCTTTTTTCTCCTTCTTCTTTGTTGTTGTCATTATCATCGTGTCATCTTCTTCATCTTCTTCTTTTCTGAGATAGGTTTTAAACTTACTCTGAAGCCCAGGCTGGACTTGAACTTGTAACATTCCTGCCTCTGTTTCCTGAGTGCTAGTATTTCAAGTTTATGCCATTAGACCTGACAATTGTGATGCTTTTTGCAGAGATATAGCAGGGTGGACCAAAGATCTGGGTCGTGTGATTATTGGGCATGCACAAATGGATACATAAATAGGCAGCTATTATTCCAAACCTGTCATTCTGAGGGTAGGAATTTAGGAATGGTCAAACAGTTATAATTTAGGGTAACTAAACTTTTACTTTTCTTTCTTTCATTCTTTTTTTTTTTAATCCAGGTACTACTGTGATTGCCTAAAAACCAACATATGTTGAGAATTTCCATTGATTGGGATAGGGTACAGCTGCCAGTAGGGTTTAAATAATGAGAAAAATGCTGAGGGGTTAAAAACTGGGAAGAAAGTTGTTAAACACTAAGATACTTTGCCTCCTTGCTCTACATTTGTAGGTACCCTGACCCAGAACTCACTGAAGTGATGCAGTGTATCCAGAGTCTATGTCTGTGTATGTGTATGTGTACATATATACATACAAACAGACAGACAGATGATAGATAGATAGGTAGGTAGATAGATAGATAGATAGATAGATAGATAGATAGATAGATAAATAGATAAATAGATAAATAGATAGATAGACAGATGGAGATATCTTGTCTTGCTGCTGTGATAGAGTACCTAGAAAAAAAAAACCAGTTTAAGGAAGGAAAAGTTTTGTTGTTGCTGCTGCTGGTTTGCGCTCACAATTTGAAAACACTCCCCATCATGATGGAGAAGCCATGGCTGCAGGACCTTGAAGTAACTGGCCATACTGAACATGAAGTCAGAAGGGAAGCACCACTGCTTCCCAACACTGCTGTGCTCAGCTCATCCTCTTTCTGTTTGGTCCAGGGCCCCTTCCTGTGGAATGGTGCCGTGCACATTCTGGGCAGGTCTACCTAGCTCAATTACCTCAGTCTAAAATTTCCCTCAGAGATATACCCAGAAGTTTGTTTCCATCGTGACTATAAATCCTATCGAAATTAACCATCGTATCACTTGAACTGAAATGTTAACTCGACCTTTGAATTTCTACACATGAGCCTCATTGAACTTCAGACACTAAATATCTGGGGAAAAAAAGCCAAGCTCTACTAAACAAGCATTGTGTTGTTAATTGTAGAAGCCACTAAATTAATTTCAGGATTATGCCAGAATTTCTAATTAGCTCTACAGGTATTCATTTGCAACTTGAAAACAAAGCTATAACTCAGTTTTGCATCTGAGAAAACATACCAGTATCTGCCCATAGAGCCGGTTATCTGTGTTGGTGAATTTCATTTGGTATGGGCAGCAGATGGGCACGTGCTCAGTTTACCAATGGTACACTACACCAGTACACAACTCATGTGTGTGAGAGAAGGGTCTGCCCACATGAGACCAACTATGTAACTCAAACAGGAAGCAAAGGTTAAAAAAAAAAAGTCTTCTTCAGTGGTAGGCTGTGGTATTCATAATACAAATACAGGCATCACGTAAAATCAAGGGATAAATGGAGAGGAAACACAGTTTATTTTGGAACTTCAAATTAATGTAGATCTGTTCAAAAGTGTATGCTTTGGAGACATTCAATTGCTAATAAAACAACTTGCCTTTCTTATCTTGTTACAGTTGCATGACGAAGAAGTTCAGAGGCTGGCAGTGAGCTTTAGAAAGCAAGGAGATTGGGTTTAGAGGGGAGAGTTGGCAACAAGGAGACCAAGGAAAACAGGAACAACAGGGTTATGTTCGCAGAAGAGTACATTTGCTTTTCTAGGACATTGTTTTAAAGTAGGGAGGTCTGTGTGTGTGTGCGCGCGCATGTGTGCATGTGTCACAAACACTTGGCGAGTTCAGAAAGGAAGTTTGTCAAAAATCATCCTTAGTCTAATACTGAAGTCAGCTCTTCTTCTCAATTTGTCATTTCATCCCAGGAAAATATTACACTGCTTTATTGGAAGTTTAGTTTTCCCTTATTCGATAGGAAAAAGCTGAAGGTAGATGTAGTTTACAAGGACTAAATCAAAACTTTTGACAAAAGAGTAAAAAATGGAAGAGACTCATTTATATCAAATCATCTTCAGTTTGTATTTTAAGTGTTCATATATATTGAGAAGTCTGTGTATGCATGTATGTATATGTGTGTATAAACATACATATTTATTCATCAGCACATAGACAGATACTGAAATAAGCACTGGAGAGCCAGAAGTAATATTCAAATTCATATCTTAAGATAGGGCACTATTAAAGAAGTAATGAAGATAATAGTAAATGGTCTTCAAAACAGTTTGAATTTTGCAATGATGCTCACTGTCAGAATATGATTCTTTGTGGCATCTATTCCCGTGGCCTTATGGATTTGAAAGTCACCAAAGCTGCATGTTTTTTCCTCCTCCTCTTCATTAGCATGACCAGGAAAGTACTGGAACAGAAGAAAAATAGATATGTTCATAATACAGCATAAAAAGAATGGGTGAGATAATTCCAGGAAATGCCCAAAATAGCTAAATTAGCTTTATTCCAAATATATATGAAGTAATGTACTTTTTATAATGTTGGTTCAGCTGAATAAAGTGATTTCATCTTCGAGTGTTCCGGTGATTATAACCGAAATGTGACTCACACAGACGAGGGCTCCTTTCCTTCCTCTTTGGACAAAGTGGTCAGAATCAAGAGAAATAAAAATATTAACAGCCACAATGGGTGGTTCCACTGGTAGCCTGGGCCTTACAAAGTGAAGACATGGCCCCTGTGCTTCCTGACTTGTGTTTATCCGTGTCGAAATGTAGTTTGGCTGGATTTCATTATGGGCGACCGTGCAGTAATCTGCGCAAAATGAAGGAATGCCCTGTTCATGTGCTACCTTCAGCCCCATGCATGTTCTGCGGGAGGGTCCTGGGCCCCCCAAGACAGTGATGAAAATCACCTGCTCCCACTGTTACACACCGTGCTACCTCCTATCACGCACAACCAGAAGATTGTCTATTAGGCCTCCCTTCTTCTCATGGGACAGCATGCAATAGCATTTGCCTCCGAGTCACCATTAATTGATTACCACCTCCCATGACCTCCAACCCATGTGCTAAGCCATGCTTAATCTGTGTTTGACTTGCATAAAATCAGAAGTGCTAGAAGTGCTCACACCCTCCTATCCATGCTCTAGAGTCGAGACCAAATGAACTGGGCGTGGGTAGAAGGATATGCTCTTTCCAGACTGAAATGTCTTTTATTTCACTTCTGAAGAAATACATAGCTGAGGAGTAGTATGATATCAAGAGGAAACCACAAGTTTTTAGTTTACCCAGGTACTGAAATAAAATGAGCATCTGACTAACAATTTGACCAGTAGTTAAAGGAAGAATGAATGATAGCACTCTCTGCGATGGGAGATGTAGGAAAAACAGTCCGATTTGAGGCGACAGGAATATCATGAACCCAGAACAGCATGAGAAACGAATATGAATCCCATTTGAATTGGAGCTTAAACATAGCAATATAGATACAGAGCTAACTCAGTGAGAGCCAGGCCTGCTTTGCTTTGGAGGATACCAAAAATGAGTCTTTTTGGCAGAATGCTACCCTAAGTACTTAAATTACACTGAGACCTTTTAAAAACCATTTTCTGAATATAAATTGATATCTTGTGTGCAGGCCATTTTATGCAGTCATTAAAATAAGACCTGGGGGACCCATTTGAGCATTATTTTGGGGGCTTGGCATTCATCTGTAATTTTGAAGGCAAATAAATTTTCTTCATAAACATTCCATAATTCATACTCCTAATGTTCTCCTTAATTTATCTCCTATTGGAATTTTCCTGACACACGTGTCATAGGGTAGCATTAAAATATAGCCAAGTATAATAAATCATAACTTGTGTTAAGTAACTGGTCTAATTCCAAATGTTATAAAGAGGGGAACAGGCTGACACTTTTGTGTCACAAACTTTGGTTACTGCTTCCAAAGCCTAGCACAGCAGTCATCCACATGAAAAACAGCTTCAGATGCCACCAGGCTCCCCATGCTGCTATAATTTAGCAAGTGATGACATGAGTGACTCTGCCAGTTCGAAAACGTGATGAAAATATTGGTCAGAAATACAATGTGCTTTGATGTTCTCAGCCTGTTTCCTCACTATCAGTAGACTTTGCTCTTTAAATAGGAGCTGTGCAAAGAATGTGACATTTGGAATGGTAAACTGTGTTGTGATTTATTAGTTTCAAAGGACTTCTCCACTGTCGATATAACAGAATACCAAGAAAATTAATACCTCTTGTCACTCCCAATATTCCTCCTGCTTTTACAAGCTGATAATTTATAGACTGAGGTTTTTTTTTTTTCTTTCTTAAGTGTAGATATGTAAAACGAATATTATCTTGGATGCAAATTCTCAGATCGAGAGCCCCAGTAGGGAGGACACTTGAGATAATATGGAAAGACACATTATATGCAGGTGACCTGAACATAAACTGGCAGCTAAGAGGACAGCCTAATTGCACTGGGCTTGATTCATGCATATCCCATCTAACCCGCTCCTATCAGAAATATGAACTTTCAATGATCTTTTATCTTGTGAATTTTAATATGTGAACGAGTCACTAAAATTGGCTTCCAGTTAGATTCTGTTTGGGGAATGTAACCAGAGTAATAAACATAGTGGGTCTCCACATAATCTTTCACCGGATATTTGATGAGTATATTAGCTTCCTAGATTTCCTATCTTTCACATGATAAAAAAAAATCGTGTGACTTTGTGTTTTAAAACATGACTTTCATTTTATACATTAAAATTTATATGTACTTGAATTTCTAGAATATATTTGTGTGCGTGTGTGTGGGCATGTCAGGGTAATGCAAAGAGAAAGGGAATGTGAGGGGAGGAGAGAGCTAAAGTAGGGAGAAAAAGAAAATAAAAGAAGGTGTGTATCATGAAAACATAATCAAGGCTGTTGAAGGATGGGAAAGGGGCCCAGAGTAGAGAAGAGACACAAGAAGGGCTGAGGCATGAATACGAACAAAAACAGTACAATGTGTGAAAATGTTACAATGAAACTTATTTGTGTCCTAATCAAGAAATTAATTTAAAGACTCACACAAATACAAGTAGTGTTTGTTTGGTTTGGTTTTTCGGGTTTTTCCCCCCCTGGCCTATATTAACAGGACAAACGCTTCAGTAGTAGGGCAACAAAATAGCCGAGTAATGGTGCCACAAGTCTTTTATCCCACCACTCAGGAGGCAGAGGCAGGTGGGTCTCTGAGTTTGAGGCCAGCCTGGTCTACAGAGTGAGTTCCAAGACAGCCTGGACTACACAGAAAGAAACCCTGTCTTGAAATACTTAAAAAGTTATATGAAGAGAATATGCCTGAAAGCTTCCTAAAACTTGGGTTGTTAGATTCTGCCCAATTCCGTTAATGTATGTTTATACATGTCTGTGTGTGTGTGTGTGTGTGTGTGTGTGTGTGTGTGTGTGTGTATTTGTAGAGTTGCTGCTTCTGTAAGAAAGAGTTAACTTTTTGAGCTACCCATATGTATTTTACTCCCTCGCCAATAACTCACATTACCAGCCCTCAGCCATAACCCAAGAAGTACAGACAGCCGTTATGTTAATGATAATAGGACAAATTAGAAAGTACCAAATTACTTTGGTACCTCTGAAAAGTGAATGCTCTCCTCAGACTTGCTTGGAGAGACTCGGTAACAGCATGCATGAGCCCAACATAGATTCTGGGTTTCCATTCCTCCTTGATACAACAAAATGAGGAAATGCTTGTGTTTTCATTAAAAAAAGAAGAAATGATGACGAAACTGGTGATTATCAAGTTATCTCAAGTTTTCGGATACTTTCCACCTGTGGGCCTTGAATAGGACGATCTCTGGATGCTGCCGTAGAGTCCACGCACCTGAGAGTCCCAGCAGATGTGTAAGGAAGCTCATGAGCCTGTGCCTCAGTGGCACTCCCCTGTAGATGCAGCCAGGTTGTTGCATATGAGAAAAGCCCATGGCCTCATGTATTTAGGAATCTAAAATGGGAGCTTTCTTGCCTTGCCAAGAGTCATAAACATCAAAGATTTTTAAAAAAGTAGTTGAGCATTTTTGTAGACAGAGGGGGACAAATGACTAGTAAAGATGAGACCAAGTAAGATTTAGTTGTATATATTTAAATATGTCAAAAATCTTAGCAGAACTTTCTAACCATTACTACTTAAGAGTCATGTCAAAAAAGTATGGGTCTTATGAATCTTTGTCCAAGGGAGCTTCACTCTTCTCCAGTGCATGATTTAAGGGAAATTTTGTATGTTGTTTTCCTTGCCTATTTTTGGTGGTCTGAGTGACAGGCTGCTTAGATTTAGCTTTAAATAGTGATAAGGTATGAAGGACTATATTAGGTATAAACAACAAAGCATGCTGGGAACTCATGAGCTGGCTGAGGAGAAGTTGGGTTGTTTGGGTTGGCATTTTTCTGAACAAACTAACAATAAATATAAAAATCCCATTTTGTTTCAGTACGCAGGAATCTTAAAGCCTTTGGTGTTAGCACGGACGTATTTACATTCTTTGAAGTGAGGGTTGGTAACCAGACTTCTAAGAACCCAGCCTTAAGGGACAGTCACATCTGGATGTTGTATTTCTTAAACTCAGGGGCATCCTTAAGCTCCACTGGCATGAATTCCCTGAAATTAAACGTCAGTCTGAGTACATGCCAGTAATATTTCTCATGGCTGCTAATGGTTGAGTGACAGCTCATCACACTGTTTCCACCAGGTTGCTGTGGCCTCACCAACTCCCAGCCGCCATTCTCTGAAGGCCTTCCAAGTCTGCTTAGACTTGTTTTCCTACTGGGGTGTCATGTGCATAAATAAAGGCGATGCTTTTTAACATGATACAAGCGGGCCCAATATGTCAGCACAGTAAAACCATGATCTTGATTTATATATTAAAAAATACATAGATGTAATTACATTTTAATACAATTGTGCTATGCTAAGCCCATGGTCTATTAAATCCCCTGAATTTATTTCATGATCAGTTTTGAGGAGTCAGTCTGGTCTCCTTCAGCAACTCATCATATTTCCTTTAGCCAACTTGAAGGAATGTGTCTTTACTGTGACTAAAACTTAATGCTGTCACAGTTGTCTCTTATTTTTCTTTTCTCGTGAGTGCACCCTCTACATAACCAATAAGTATGCTTTTTTTTTTCTCTTCAAAATAAGAATGTTGAAATAACATAGTCAGAAAAAAAAGGAAACCCTTAAAATGACTGTTTCTTCACCTATTGTTCTTCCTGAACACTTGGCACACAGGGACTTCCTACAAAAATCTTGGCAAATCCCTTGCTAAGTTCTAGAGAACCATCCTTGCACTCCAAAAGAGTAGTGATAATATGTGCTGATAGTGCTCCATTTCAGATATTAAAGATCGTAACTTTGACCAAAAAAAAAAAAAAAATCTGTCTTTATAGCACATTTTCCTAGAGCCAATGGGATGGTATTCTAAAAAGTCTAACAAAATATCAGAAATCTATTTCAATATATTTCATATATCTTCACACAGCTTTTTTATTATAAAATTTTTTAATTTTTTATATTAATTACAGTTTATTTATTTTGTATCCCAGCTGTAGCATCCTCCCTCATTCCCTCCTAATCCCACCCTTCCTCCCTCCTCTTCTCCTATGCCCCTTCTCTAGTCCACTGATAGGGGAGGTCCTCCCCACCTTCCATCTGACCCTAGTCTATCAGGTCTCATCAGGACTGGCTGCACTGTCTTCCTCTGTGGCCTGGTAAGGATGCTTCTCCCTCAGGGGGAGATGATAAAAGAGCCAGTAGATGAGTTCATGTCAGAGACAGTCCCTGTTCCT
>NW_026596147.1:6429679-6515072 GCF_907164565.1 Psammomys obesus
TAAAAGAGCCAGTAGATGAGTTCATGTCAGAGACAGTCCCTGTTCCTATTATTCCTCTTGGACCCTGAGCTGCCATGGGCCACATCTGTGCAGGGGTTCTAGGTTATCTCCATGAATAGACCTTGTTTGGAGTATCAGTCTCAGAAAAGACTCCTGGGCCCAGATTTCTTGGTTCTGTTGGTCTCCTTGTAGAGCTCCTGTTCCCTCCAGGTCTTTCTGTCTCCCCCTTCTTTCATAAGATTCCCTGCACTATGCCCAAAGTTTGGCTATGAGTCTCAGCATATATTTTGATACCCTGCTGGGTAGAGTCTTTCAAAGGCCCTCTGTGATAAGCTCCTGACCTGTTCCCTGTTTTCTTCCTCTTCCCATGTCCATCTCATTTGCCTTTCTGAATGAAGATTGAGCATCTTACCAGGGACCTCCTTCTTGATTAGCTTCCTTGGGTGTACAGATTTTAGTATTATTATCCTATATTATATGTCTAATATCCACTTATAAGTGAGTATATGCCATTTCACACAGCTTTTTCCTCCACATTTGACCCATTGTTTTCCTCTTTGGGTTTTCTACAATGAACCAATTTACCAAATGTAAAATATATACAAAGGAACTGAATATAGTTTCATGCTGAATAAACTTAATAAGAAGTACACTGAGACATGAAAACTAATGAATCAGATTAATTTTGTACTAATCCTTCATGAAAATTCAAATTCCAGGTAACAAATGGGTTTTCGACACACATCTATAATAATACTAGGACTGGACAATACACCTTGTCATTGCCAAGTTATGTAAATGTTTTCTCAGGTGTTCAGGAAGCAGGTGTATTAAATCAGAAGAAACACGTGACTATGGCTTTAACAGTCAATTAGCAATCTGTGGGATTACTTTACAATCATAATTTGGTAATATAACATTGCCACTGAGGTACTTTAGAAGAAACATACTTTTAAAATGTCTGGGGTTTTCATAGAAAAAGTAGCAATAGCCACGGGCCTGGACTTAGGAACTCAGACTAATTCTTTCCATATGGATTTTCACAGGAGCTGGGTGAAAGGGAATCTGCCACAAGCAGCCATTATTCCCTCTTGGGCTTAGAATATGCCTGTGGTGCTATGTTAACAGGCCCCATTTTATTCATCAGCCAGGTTGGTTTTTCCATCACACGTTCCTCTCACAGTTTGTTCTTTCTCTAACCCCTCATAATCCAGTATTTGATTGGGATAGGGTACAGATGCCAATAGGGTTTAAATAATGAGAAAAATGTTGAGGGGTTAAAAACTGGGAAGAAAGTCGTTGAACACTAAGATACTTTGCCTCCTGGCTCTACATTTGTAGGTACTCTGACCCAGAACTCACTGAAGTGATGCAGGGTAGCCAGAGTCTATGTCTGTGTATGTGTACATAGATACATACAAACTGTATTCTAACCACAGCACCATCCTCCCAGCCCTATTCAGGTCACTGTCAATATATTGTTGGACTATTCTAATGCACTCTATATAATCTCTTTGTGTGCCTGATTCACCATGGCCTCCTTGGGGATCTTTATTTTCATAAAGAATCCATTTTACTTTTGATTTATGTAACCTAAGCCCATGTAATTTTCCTAGAATGGTACTGCTAAATGGAACAAATGGCTATCTTAGGGGGAAATGTACAACTGAAGCATTTGGAGGTATCTCCCAGTGATCTGTAAGGGTTGTAAAAGTAAATGACACTGGGAAAGTAAAATTCTGGAACAATACTTTATGTGACCGTGCAAAATAAAATCAAAATTCATTTAGAGTATCTGGCCGACTTCATGTGTGTGGGGTGGTGTATGTAGGTATAAGTCATACAAGCATGTATACCCACGTGCTTACCAGTGTGCTATGCACACTGGCCCATGTGGGCCCAAGGTTAACATTGGGATCTTCTACAGCTATTCCCCACTCTAATTTTTATGACTGGTTTCACTGAATCTAGATTTCCTCAGTGGGCAACACTGACTGGCGTCATTACCGACTTCAATCCCTAATGCTGGTGTTGAAGCCCTGAGAAAAC
Source organism: Psammomys obesus (assembly GCF_907164565.1). Classification (NCBI taxonomy): domain Eukaryota; kingdom Metazoa; phylum Chordata; class Mammalia; order Rodentia; family Muridae; genus Psammomys; species Psammomys obesus. Next base: position 6,431,729 of record NW_026596147.1, read on the forward strand.
ACCAGACAGCCTTACCTACCTATTGCTGACTTCTTTCTTCAGTGCATCTTTAGGGATGTGTGCTTTGAGTAGCTCACACGGCAACAACCCAAAAAGAACAATCCCAGGATTCCTTCAACCCATGATCTTGTTTCAGAATTTTTTTTCCCAGGCATCAGGCAATTCAATACGATTCAAAAGCATGATGTATGCGGCTTTAAAAAAATCATTAGTGGCTTCCAGGATCTTTTTATTCTTTGGTGTTTGTAATTATTTCTCCTCATTCCTAAAAACTGATGTTGAATCTGTTGACCCCCCCCCCCACTGCAATGTCTAATTTGCCTTCTTAATACCGTGAGCCAATTCTCAAAGTCCATTAGCTCAGTTATAGTGGGAGGTGGCATTCTTATCCAGGGAACAACCTGCCCTTACTGTGATGAGTTTTGTACCCACCTACTTGGAAGCAGAGGAGTTGATGTCTCATATGGGGAACTGATTTAGCAGAAGTATTCAGAAAGGGAGTTGAGGTGTATTTTTTTGTTTTGTTTTGTTTTCAAAACTCGGGAAATGTAAAGGACAAAATGAACTGATTGGCATTTTCTTGTAAATATCTTAAAGCAGCATGTTGACATATTCAGTAATGCTAGATGTCAACCAGAATTGAGCCATTCAGCTGTAATTGAGAAGTAATTGAGGCATGAACTAATTTAGCAATTCTAAATACTTATCATGCCACAGACGGAGAGAAAAAGGGATCTCTTAGGGCATTTTAACCAGAAAGGGTGGCACAAGAGGGGCCATGTCATAAAGCAGACGTAGTGCAAGATGGAGTCTGCTGTGGAACCTTTCTGTGCAGCGCATGATCATCCTTGTGTTTTAAACACAACGCTAAACAATTAACACCCCACAGCATTTCCCCACTGTGTAGACTATCTGTGTACTTACCTCGACATAATACATAAAACTTAAACCACCAGTACATTACTTGAAGATAGCAGCATCAATTTGGGTGAATAAAACTCTTCTACGGGAAAAAATTTAGAGCCATGCCTCACTTTAAATTTCAGCTCCAGTTTAACTCTTTAGGTAAAATGGAGAAAAGATGTTGTTTCTGCCCTTCTGTGGTATGTATGACTGATGGTGATTAATAACAATAATAGTAATACTTAATAATAAATCCAAGCATAATTATGTCTGTGTTGATATACAGGTATAATCAAACCTTTCCCCAATTAAAAGAAAAGTTGTACTCTATTTTTCTATCATGTTGAAAACAAAGGTATTCTGTTTGCACACAGAACAATAACGAGGTATTAATAATGGAAAGATAGTCGGGTACAATTAATAAGATCTTGACATGGAAAGTCATGTCACTGCTGTAGTATTATCGCACAGCATAGTCCATTGCCACACACATACTGGAAACAAAAGTTAGTCCCATGTCTAAGTAAAACAAACTCATTCCCATGCATATCCTGAATTGCAATAATGTTGCTTTTTGTCTATCAACTTTGTAAAGAATTGATTTAAGTAAATGTGGCCCCGCACAACATATGAAGGCTTATTTTGACCCGTTAATATACAAGGCTCTTTGTTCTGTTGACTGCCTTCTTTGGGTAAATGGTTTATATTTTATGGTCCATTGTCATAGCCTTGGCCCTAGTTCAATTCCAATTTAAGAAAATACTTGAAGCGCTGTCTTCTTCCAGTAGCATGCAAACACTCCAGGAATTTGATGTCTTCCAGAATATTCTGTGCTTGTTATGCAAGTGCAATCAAAGACACTTTTTCAGAACAGAACAAAAGAGGTTGAATTCTCTGTAGCTTAAATTGCTTAAAGAGTTCTCAGTGGTAGAATCGTTAATGGCTTTTGAGCAAACAAGGACACTGAATCATGCATTTTTATTAGTCACCCAAGAAGCCTTCGGTTTCAGGTTGTTCTCCAGCTTGCAAACACCAAGGCTCGTCTTTAAGAAACTCCAATGTGTGTTGCCCGATTAGGAAGTTAGTCATTTAATGTTTTGACAATTAAAACAATATAAAGTTAAAAACTAACAAATTACCTTTAGAAGTAACAGGATACATCACTTTAAAAATGAACGGCCTAAGGATTTGTGGCGCCTTCCTTTGTTCCGCCTAATCCCCCTCTGCTGTCTGAGAGTTCGGCAATTTGCAAATATCTACATTGGATTATAATAATACGTGTTGGTATTAATTCCCTACTCAGTGAAAAGACACATTTTAGACACTGGCAGCTTTTGTGTTCTGAGAATTAGCTATCCTTCCGCGGTGTTCTCTTCTCTTCATTAGTGAACAGTATTCTGATGTGAACACTGCCTCCCTCATTCCCCATTAAAACCAAAGTCAGTCTGGCATAACACATTGCCTTTTTCCAGGAGGAACGGTGAGGTCGAGTTTGGGAAATATCCTTACAGGCCCCGTGCTCTGCGGATTGTTTACCCCTTCTTGTTTTAGAAGTTGCCTCAGCCATGGTCACAGACATCCCTTGAGGCAACTTTTCCATTTATTTTGTCCATGTAAGGGGAACATATTGAGAGTTTTGCTCCTGAGAGATTAAAATAAATACATCGGGAGGAACATTCTCGAAGCTCCCGCACAGACCACTCACTGCCTTCTCCCTTGGGTCCATCGGCATCCTTACCCCACAGGCAATGAGGCTGCCCAATCCAGAGTTTAGAAAGATGCCGGGGTCTAGAAAAAATGCTAAAGAGACCAGAAAAGTGCTGCTTTACTTGTATACACTTAAAGTTAAAAGGTAACATGTGTTATGATAAGGTTTCTCTCAATGGCTTCTTAAAAGTATATTGGCCTGTGAAAATTAGTCCACGTGTGTAAGGTAATTTATTCAAGATACCAGCTTTTTTTCCCCTTGAAATTCTGGAAAAGATATTTAACAATGAATTGTCCTTGTAGAGTTAAAGAACAGAGATGGATAGTTGTAAAAACAAACACTCAAAAAAGCAAAAGAACAACAACAAAAAAAACTCCTTCTTTTGAGTCTTTTGTGTACTGAGTTTGGATCACAAGTTCTCATATGTGTTAGGCATGGAAACTCAATTTCTAAAATGGAAATTTAGGCTGTATATATAACTCACTAGGTAGAACACATGCTTGGTTTGCATGAGACCGGTTATAGTCCATAGCAAAGAAAGAAAACAAAGACAGAAAAAGGAGGGGAAAAAAAAGAGGTGTCTATTTTCAAACATTAGTGATCGCCCTAAATGAAAATCGAACTTTATTATCATAAGACAGAAATGTTTGAACCCCAAGTTGAATGGAGTTATAAATTCTGCCATCCTTATTGTACTTTGGTTTAGGCAAAATTAATGATAAAGTATTATTTTATAGGTCAGGGTCTCAATTGGGGATCAAATGGAGCCTTTCACAGGGGTTGCCTTGGGCCCTCAGAAAACAGATATATTTACATTACAATTCATAACAGTTATGAAGCAGCAACAAAAATAATTTGATGGTTGAGGTCGCCACAACATGGGAAACTGTATTAAAGGGTCACAACATTAGGAAAGTTGAAAGCCATTGTTACGGACACACTGAAACCAAAGTACTTTCACAGCATTTTGTCCCATGTGCTAGTGAAGAAACCCTTATCACTTTATTTTTTTTTTCCTTATAGGAAAACTGAAGACTTTAATAACAAATCCTTCAAGGTGAAAATGAATACAGGTATGTTGCCTCTGTTAGCTTTTAAAAAAAAAAACTCTTTAATTTTGCTCTTTTAAAGTCACCTTGGTCCTACATTAACATAGTGCTGTATTGATCATGAATGTAATGCTGAATTTCTGGGCATGTGGAGAGTTACATTGCTCTATCATTACGTCCGAATACTGTAGCCTAAAGTAGGATTCGTTTTTGTTATCTGCCATTACTTATCTTTTGTTATATATTTTCTTCTTCTGAATGTATGTATGTGTGTGTGTGTGTTTTCAAATAGGGGCTATGTGTCGTGTGTGTGTGTGTGTATGTGTGTGTAGACCAAAGTTTAAATTTCAGTATCATTCCTTGTTTTTTAACCTTCCCTGTTTATTGAAGCAGGTTCTTTCATTTGGCCTGGAATTCTGCGGTCAGGCTAGGCTAGCTGCCCCATGAGTCCTGTCTCTGGATCTCCAGGATTGCAATTATAAACACATTCTATTGTACCCAGCTTTTCAAATATAGGTCCTGAGGAGCAAGTGGGAGCTTTCACATGTGTATGAAAGCCCTTTGCCAACTAAGCCATGATGTCAGCCCTCTCTGGTTGTATTTTTTTTGACTAATTTTTAAAGTTGTTTGAAATTGTATTTACATGTCTGAATCTCTTGCTTAAAATACATTAGGCTCAAAGGCAAGTTGCTCTGGTGAAAAGTAGTTAAACTTTTCCATTTTACAAACTGTTTATGTTGACAAAGTGAACAGACAGAATGCCAAAACCTCACCCAAAATGAGCTCAATTCTTCTTCATCACAATATGCATAAAGCCATAGCATGTTCTTTTTAAACTTGCACAAAGTATCCCTAAATATTTTAACACAAATGCCTCTGAACCACGTTATATACATTTTAGTTGCAAAATGGTTTATAAACACATGCTTTATACATATATATATATACATACATATATATACATATGTATGTATGTATGTATGTATATATATGTGTATATATGAAAACATCATTGTTTTTCTACAGCGGACCTATAAATTTATCTTCGCCCTCATTGCCTCAAAAGTATCAAACATGGTATACTCACATGCAGTGATTAAAGACAATAACTCTCTCAATGAAATCCTGTGACTGTGACATGGCTGATGGCGGCAAAATTGGTTTAGCCAGCCACTCCATAACAGAGCAGAAAGGAATCCTAGAACATTCTTGCTCATCAAGCTCCTTGTATCAAAGTGTCTAAAAGAAGGATTAACCACTGGCTGGTAAGAACCAGTATTTAATCCCTAGATCAAATGTGGAGACACATGCCAGGTCCACCTCCCTAAGGCATCCTCTTAGCTGAAGCCTGCTCAGACTGCCTCAGAGAACACTGCGTTGGCTGGCTCCTGAGGGTGGAGCCTACGTGTAGATAGATGTTTAGAGCAAAGGACAAGACCAGGGTGCTGGACAGAGAAGTGGTGACCTTCACAGAAAACCAAGTACAGGCAGTTTTGCAGTTGCAGGTGGGTTTGCTTTTTTTTTTTTCAGTCTCTGCCTAATGATGGCTCTTATTTCATTTGGCATGTGCAATGTAAAATGGACTCTAAGTATCCATGTTGCATGACTCTAAGTCACTCCAAAAGGCTGCCCACACGAAAAAGTGGGGCTCATACACTGTTCAGAGGTATCTCCTTTGGAGATTTAAGTTCCACAGAGCTTACCAAAATAGGATTGTCCTATTTACCATGAACTTATTATGATAGATATATAATTATAGTGAACATTCTGTGCTGTATACAGCATATTCAACCATTGGTCTTCCCATCCCTATAATTGCATCCTAATAATGAAGTGGGAACAGAGAATTGGAAAACTGTTTAACTCTCGGGTATCTCAACCAAGTTGCTGCTTGAGAGCATGAATAGAAAACTCCATAACAACCTTTCACTTGTAAGGAGTGATCTTGACTCTAGATCGGCACAAGTATGCATGAAATCCAGTTCCCTACATAGATAAATTTACCTATGGTAAGCTAAAACCCTTTGTTTGAAATTCCAAAGTAATGTTACAATGTTGCTATAAAAACATGCTACTTAAAAAATATAGATGACAAATATTTATATGACATTACGGTAGAAGATAGATAGGCACATCTCAATTTAGGAAACTGAAATCATTGTCACTGTATTAACAAAATTAATCTGAGCCAATTTTATTTATTAGGTACTCAGGAATCAATCTTTCCTTTTCTCTCTGCCCATTGTTAATGATACATAATATTTCTTAAAACTCTACATGCCAGGTCCAGGACAGTAGCTCAGATGACTAAAGTTCTTGTTGCTTGGTCATGGGCACCTGAGTTCTAACCCCAAGCACCCAGGTACAATGCTGTGTATAGAAGAGAGCACCCTCAGTGCCAGTCCTAGGAGTCAGAAGGCTCCTGGGAGTTCCCTGGCTAGGCTAGCCAATCCTTGTCATTGTGTTCCAAGCATAGTGAAAGATCCTGTCTATATATATATATGAATTAGGGAGAAATGAAGATACTCTTAACATTGACCTCTGACCTCCAGATGCATACACATAGTTGTGTTCACCCACATGGACAGTTCACACATACACATATACATGTCACATACAGGTAAGCAAAAGCCTATTTGCCAGTCACTACAGTCTAAACTTTCGTTTATATATAATCTTTGCTCGTAAGCAAATACATAACAAACTATCCGAGGAGAGTGAGTTTCATTTGAGCATGTCTAAGCTATGTCCTATCTCCACTCATAGCAACTGTGACTCATTACTCTTTAATGCATGAGAATTCACTATCATTAAAAGAGGGAGTGATAATTCAGTAATCCATAGGCTTACGTGTTTTCTAGCAGTGGAAACAGGACTCCTTAAAGCTCAATGGGAGACTGTAGTTCATGAATATAGTTCACTGTGAGGGTGAAACCAGCACTAGGCTCTTGAGGATGAGACAGAGACAGAGACAGCATTCTCTGTAAAGAATAAGGAAAGTCAGAGACAGCATTCTCATCTTGAGTCCTTAAAAACATTTTCAAACAATAACACAAATTACCAACATATAAATAGAAAGAGAATGTTAATTTATAATGGCTTGTCTGTCATACCAATTTCAAAAAAAAAAAAACCTGTTTTTAAAAATAAGCCCTTTAATAAGTGTTAGCACAAAGTCTCCCATTTACTTAAGCCTAAAGATATCCATACTTCTTTGTCTAATGGTGACAATGTCTGAGTATTTTTTTTTCATGTTGTGTCTAAGCCCAAATCAAGTATCTAATAATTCTATTTAGTATGCAGTTTGGTGCAAACAATATAATGAGTATTTATGTCCTGACAATGGAAAAGTCATCTGACAAAATAATACGTGTGAATTGAAAGAAAATAGTAATTTACTTCCACTGTAACCCAAATTACTTAATAGTGGTATATATGTGCCTTTCATGCGCTGGGAGACTTCTCAGGCCATGAAATGAAATTGTACATAACCACTCTTGTTCACTGATCCAAAATGACTTTCATAGAGAGTTTGCTTTCCAACATAGCAACCACCCGCAATCCGGCTTTTAGAAATACAGTGTAATCAAAATCAGTATAATAACCTATAATGTCAAAACTGAATGCTTCATTCTAATATTCCTTCCAATGCCCTGATATTTTCTCAGTTTTTTTCAACACTCCTCAACAGTCCTGTAGCTTGGCAGAGGTGGTGCAGGGCATCTCAGCACGCGGCTTGAACATGCTGTACTTTAGTCACGCCCCTGGCCCTTCTCATTCTGGGATGCAATATTTTCACCTCTGTTCATTTTCAAATTCTAACAGCTACAAGAACATGAAAGTAAAGTCCTTCTAAGCGTGACATCACTGTAAACATCCTTGACTGCCCAGCCCTTGTAGACCAGCCAGCAGTGACGGGATCTTCGGTTACATTTCATGGCTTTGTACATTTTCCCACACACCTCGTCTCTCACGGGATTTTAGCAAATTGAAAATAGCTACTGGTGTTCTGTTGAAGGTTGTAATTTTCTACCATTGATGTCTTTCTCTTTTAGCTCCTAGCTGTAGGGTTTTATTCATTTAGTTTATTTTCATTTCACGTTTCAATGCAGGTTTCCTGTTTGGTGGTTTCTGAATTAAAAAAATCTAATCTTAAATTAGATTATATATTAGAAAAGTTATACCAATTTTGTAGTTCATTGGCCTCACTCTTTATGACTTTTACCAATAATTAACTCACGATTTAAGCTATATTTATTAAATCTCTGTTCTTTTATGTTTGCTTAATAGACTGGATATTTACCCTATAAAGTAAAGAATAAGGAAAGTATGTGACAAGTTGCTTTCCTTGTGCTACTCACAATTATATTCTTATATTGTTGGTTATGCAATTGATTTTGTGTATGTTCACTTTCGAAAAGAGAACTGAGGTTGTTTTGATTTGATGAGCAGGGCAAAGATGGAAAACTATTTATTGCACATGCTATATTACCAAAGAATGTGGGCGCAGAATCAGAGTCTATTCAGAAATAGAACTCTAACCTTTCAATCTTGCAGTCCTGTCTTCCAAATTTAGAAGTCTCAACTTCTCATAGCATAGAAAACGTCTGATGCATTTGAACATATTTCACTTCACATTTTAATTTTCTTAGTATATATATAGATAGGTAGATAGATTACATCAGACACATAATTAAAAAAATAAGAGCAATTTGTTTTTAATAATATGCTCATTTCAATAATGTGTATGTCAGTGTTGGTCTTGATTTCAACTAGAATAGCTATTTCATAACTGTGAGAAGACATGAAATTGCATAACACTATATGTTTCTCTACGACCTGTATACACAGGTCATATATGAAGTATATGTCAATTGAAAAATTGAAAATTCAATTATCCAATCAAGACAACTCATCCCTGATTATGGTTAGGAATCACAAGTAAAAATAAAGTAAATTTAAATTATTTGCATAAATGCATGTTATAACATGGCACTATAGGATGAAATGCAGTTAACCCATAACTCCAAAAGCTAGCTGTGCTGTTTCTAGACTTAGTGCGCATTCAATACAAGTCATGTAAACAAATGCTGAGCTCTATATCTGGAATTTTATTAAATAACCAATGTTGAACATTAAATGTAAAACCTTTTATTCCATTTTAAAGCATGATTTCATTTAAAACTGTTCCATTCTAAAGCATTTAGAGATAGCAACTAAAGTCTATCTCTGAGCACAACCCTTGTGTGTGTGTTGTTGTTGTTGTTGTTTCACTTTTGTGTCAGTGTCTCTCCTAGTTTCGGGGTGGGAGTAAAACTTGCAGGTGTATCCCACGATTACTAATGCTCAGCTGTTCGTCTTTCTTGTGAATGTCTGACACATCTCACTTAAAATGCATGACCTCGCATGTGCTGTCTCTGTGGCCTTGGCCTCTGCTATATCATTTTTTTGCTTCCAGATAGCGGTGGGTGTGCTCGCAAACGTGCCGCCATGTCTGTCACGTTAACATCTGTGAAGAGAGTTCAAAGTTCTCCAAACCTATTGGCTGCAGGTATAACCTCACTAACGCACAGTGCCATACTTGAATGGTGTCACCTTACTTCTTTCCAGAATCGTCACGTTGGGGTGTGTACAAAGGCTCTAAATGCCTTTCAAGTCCCCCACAGGGTCTTATTTTTTTTTCTAATCCCGAGAATAGCTTCTATCCTTTCTAGTTTTGTTCTAAAAATAAAAAGCCAAAGGAAACTGATACCTTGTTTAAAACAACAAACATTTAAAAATATAATTAAAAACATCAGTCACTTGCCAAAAATATGTTAACTGCAAACGTTAATAACTATTTACGTTTTTGTTGTCTTATCAGTTAAGGTAATGTGATACTTTATTAAGATATCATCGGTTCCTTTGAGAATTTAGGGTTAGAAAAAGAGACTTGATTGAAGTGGATCTTTATTAACTTGGCTCGTCTCCAAAGATTGCAAACATAAAACAGACCTTCCCGTATCTGTCTCATACATACTTTATAACATATCAAAATCTCGATCAATTTAGATTAACATGAACCCACCGATAAAAATGTACTCCAGAAAGCAACTGGGGATGTGATATTTCAGTATCCTCTGAGGTGGTTCTCTTTTTATTAAGTGACTTACCTTTACTTAAGGCACAAACTTTATCTGGAGAGAGTCCGCAACTTTGGAAGATCAACTGGAGGTTAGGCTGTCCCTGGACCCTTACAGGAGTATCCAAAGCCCCTTGGTAACTAGTTAGCTAATTGGTTGATGTGGAAGCCTAGGGTTTCCTTGGTTTTTATTTATAAGAGTAGTTATAAATATAACAGGAGGAAGAAAGGGATGGAGTCTCTAAATAACTCAAATTCTCACTCAGTGGTTCAGTCTTCTATAAACACATGTAAAGTGGTCAGTTGGTACTAAGGATGGCCCTACTCAACTTTATTAAAGGAAAAAAAAAACTTTTAAAGGTGCCATGCACCTTATTCTCCAACTCACAAATGGATTTCAAAGTCCAAGTTTAAATGTCAAGTTGGGAATCTCATATTTCTTTACAAAGAACAAATTGCAATGCATGTAATATAATCTTATTTGGGTTTAAAAATCACTCTGTATGTGTCTCTTCATGCACGTATGAATAGAAAAAGGTACTACAAAAGCTATACAGACTTACTTATCTAGATGCATTAGATACATGACAGTGATGGGAAGAGCAAGTAACAGTCAGGTACATCGTATAATTGGAAAAGCCTGAACCACGAATTTCCTTGACATTTCAACCAAGTGAAACCTCTGATGTTATCACCAATACACACTGCAGAGTGTGTATCACCACTACGCACTCCCCACATTGGCAATTCCTATTTGTTATTGCTTATAAAAAAGCAACCCACAAAGGATGGCACTGGCTTGAACTACAGGTCACATTTGAGAGAGTAAAAACTGTCCTACAAGCAAATTCCACACCATCCAAGTCGTTGGGAAAAGACTAAATGTTTCACAGTCAAAATAGAAAAATAAGCTGAACCAGTCCTGATGGCATTGGCCGATGACCCCAGCTACTTAGAGTTCAAGACTACCTGGACCATCCAGCAAGTTTAAGGCAAAACGGGCACGCTGTCTCTAAATAATCGAATCAGAGTTAGAGATGAGATGTAGCTCGGTGGTAAAATGCTTAGCTCACATGTACTAGGCTTTCGGTTCAATTCCTTGTACCCAAGGGAAAGGGACAGGAAGGAAGGTTGGTTGATGAAATAAAATTCAGCAATGTGATCAATAACTATCTATTGCCTTCATTTTGTCCCTAGAAATAAGATCTTTAGCAGTTCCTTAAATTTTGGATTTAACTTTAAAAGAATATTTCTCTTGCATATATTGACACATAAAATCTTCAAAGAAATTTTAAGTACATTTTAAAGGAAAAAATTAATAATAATCAGGATCCTTTATGCCCAGGATCATTGTGTAGCAGCCTTTACAAGAAATTATGTGGAAGGAAATGTATTTTTCAACATCACCAGAGAATTGAATATTTATTGAGATATATGCTAAACTCATCAACTCAAGTGTCATCTTGACATTTCCTTTGTGGGATGGTCCATAGAGTTTACCATGCTCAGTAACCCATGGGTGAGTGTAGGTAAACTGTCCTCTGCTTCTCCCCCTTGATGTTTCTCGGGGTCTGTAACCCCATAATGTGGTCACTACTGTGAATAAACAGAGCTGGCCATCTAGAAACTCTCAGAGGATCGGTCTTCCAAGTGTTTTCAAATGAATTCAACACACCCTTTCTTCCCAACCTCATCGACATCCCTGGCACCACCACAAACATGGCCCCTATTGCTCCTCCCCCAGCACGCATTTCATGTCTTTCTTTTCAAGCGTAGCCTTATCAAACCAAGTGTAAAGTAACATTCCTGTTCTCGAGGCAAACAGCTACAATACAGCATGTTTTGATGCTGCCTCCCTATCCACTGCCCTTTCTCACATCTCCAGATTTGTTCTTTTTGTCTGCAGGGGGTAGCACCACAGTTTTCAGGTCATCTATTTCCTTCAGTGCCCCCCAAACGTAATTCTGAAGGTGGTGTGCACTAAACAACATTGGTTTTCTCTGTAGAGATGCCATTGTCTCTTTAACTCCAGGCCCCATTAAACTCTAGGTATAGAACCAAGAAAATATGTCATGAGTATTTCCACAAATACTGGATTTTTACTGGATTACTCGATTGTACTTATCTTTTACTCCAGCTGATGATCATATGTTCTGAATGAGAATTTGTTCCTTTCTATAACTCACCTGGGCTGGAGTTGTTCCAGGCAACTCTGGGCTAAGTCACATTTTTTTTTTTCTTCCCTTAATTGGGAAAAAAAAGAGAAAGAGAAATCCATCTTAAATATTTTATCTTAAAAAATTAAAAACAAACTTTTTTTCTCAACCCACTGGTCATCAAACCAAACATATATGCATAAATTCTAAAATGATATTCCCAAGGCATTTGGGAGGAAAACAAAGAGTCACTGGCTAGTAACAACTTATTAATGGTCCCAGGGACGTGTAAAAGGAGTGCAGGAACTGGACAGCAGTGAAACTAAAGGACCCCTATGATGCTTTCCATGATCAAGAAACCAATGGACCCAAACAGTACAAACTGATTCCCTCAGATGGCCGTATAAGAGGTTCTTAAATATAAAGTTCTGAGACAATTGGCCACTAGTTTGTGGTTTAAAAAAATTGGTTTTGTACCAAAAGCAACTTACTTACTATGATTTATTTTCCACAGCTTATGAGCCAAAAGACAATGGAATAATATACTGTAACAACTTCCATGTTTGCATAAACAAAGACTTTGAAGGGACAATAAAAAAATTTTAATTCCAGAGAACAATATGAAAATATTACCTGGTGTAAAAGATACATCTGTCTTTGTAAAAGTGAGGGGGAAAAAAGCAGCTACTGAAACATTAGTCACTACCTAGTGTAGCAGTTAAATACAGTCAGTTACAGGTGAGCTTCGGCCAGCTACAGATCTGGTGGCTTACTTTAATGTTCTAAAAAGCACTCATTGTTTGCAAACCAGATTCTTTTCAATCCCTTAATTCTATGTTCAGAATTCCTATATCCATCTTGGGCCATGATACGCTTAAAATTACATGGTTGCAATATTATTACGGCTGAAAATTAGTGTTTGATACGTGCTCCAGTTATAGACTGCAGATAGCTAACAAAGGATAAGCCCGTTGAGATTAACACCGGGCCCAGACCTCTCATTACTACACGGAAGGTGCTTTAGGACTGAGCTAACATCGGCAAACACAATGCATGCGGTTTGCTGCCGAGTCTCTCTCCAGGAGTGTTGGGTCTGTTTCACGCTGGCATTAATTTCCATATTGCTTTTCTTTCAGGACGTGATTCTCAGTCTCCGGACTCAGGTACAGAAAAACATATTGTGAATAGCGGTTGTGCTTGCTCCAAGGACTTTTTTTCCTTTTACATATCCATAGCCACATTGTTGAATTCGTGTTAAATTTAAATCTCATACGTTGTTACGCACATTAAATCACAGTTGTGTCAAGACCACTTTGATTTTAGAAAAAAAAAATCAATTTTCTAGCACACCAAAAAAAAAAAAAAAATTTTCAAGTGAACGTAGATGTTTCTGTGTCCGATTTGTTTTCCCTTAATAAAAGCTTGGAGATCTTACAATGCTCGAAATCCAGAGGCACTGAACGGAGATGCCACGTATTCCTCTCTTGCAGCAAAAGGCTTTAGAAGCGTTCGACCAAACCTGCAAGACAAAAGATCAGCAACCCAGGTAAGGCAGCCCAGTGCTTGCTGTGTGTCTGGTTCCCAGGCCTCTGTTTTCTCATCCTCCCCGGGACCTCATTCCTATCGTCCTAGATTTTAAATGTTTCTGCCTTTTCTATTTGCTCTGCCTGTCGTGCTGACATGTACAACACAGGGCATGAGTTTTAAGGTCAAAACAGGTAGATTTTTGTTATTGTTGTTGTTGTTTTAGTCTCTACTCTCTGGTGAAGCTTCTAAAAATAGGCCAGCTTCCAGCGTAATGTTTGAGATTCTTGAAGCTCGGGCAGCTGATGGTTTAGATTTCGGGGCTGGAGAGTTTGGTGATATACCATGTGTTGAATGAATATGGGTGAGGCAGATGCCGAGCTTCTGAGATGTCAGCAAAACAGCGCATGCAAAATGTTCTAAAAACCATGTGACTAAATGAACCATAGACCTCCAGGTCTACAAATATGACGAGATAGCGCATTTTGCCTTTAGCATAACTTTTAAAACTGCAGATGGAAGCAGTGTCTTTGTAATATATTCTAAAATGAAACATGTTTTCCAACCTGTGAAAAAATATTAATAACAAGATACAAAATATTCTCATAGGATGGAAAGTGACCATTCAGTCTAGCCTGCTTAGGGCATAGTATATACAGATTTCTTCAGGGCAGCTTTGACTATATGCCTCTCATGACTAACTTGGACTTCCTATTTTTTCTTCTATATCATTTCTCTTTCTGAACACCTTCGGCTGTCTAGGCACCCCTTCCTCCAACCAGAAAAGAGAGCTCTTGTAGGTCCTTGATAACTAGTCAAACACAGGGTGACGTTTTAGACCCATTAGTAACAAATGGCACCGAGGACTTTACTAACCTCAAACCTCTCCAGGGAACTATGCATTCTAGTGAAGATTCTAACCAGACAATAGTGTATTCTGAGGAGTCCAACACAACTGTGTCATACACACAGAAAATCACTAATCCACTACCGCCAACCTCCGGCTCTGGTCCCACACCATATGGAGACACCAACGCCCCATTTCTACAAGAAGACTACATGCAAGATTCTCAAACTCGAAGCATTTCCACCTTGAAACTAACCCATAACCCAGACCTAGGGAGTACTTTCTCCTTTAATACACCACAGTTTTCCCAGCCCACAGATGGCCCATCGTTGCTGAAAAGGTCTTGCTCACCAACACCTACCCCAGGACCTAACACACACACAGCATCTCTTTCCATTCAGATAGCTCCCCATTCAGGCAACGATCCTGAAAGCCACAAACAGTTCCCTGAGCTTCCTCCAGAGACTGCAAAGATGCCTCTTCAGCAAGATAGACAAACGTCTGCCGATGCCATGACCTGTCAGTCCCCAGCGGTACATTATATTTGCCAATCTCTTCCGTGTGCTTCAATCGCAGAGATCCTAACCCCTTGAGTCTGAGCTTCGTATTGAACCTAATGCTTTCTTAGTTTCTAAGCAGGAAGGGAAAGGAGAAAGAAACCATTTCAAACCTTACTGGCTGAACTCAGTCAATTTCTTTGTACCTCTTTATTTAAATATATGCACAGAGAACTTCCCTACAAAAATCATGTCCTAAAGGTTTCTTCTTTCTAAGCTTTTCTTGAAAACCATTGATAGACAAGTTGTTACTTAGACACTGCAAACCACATGTATCCTTAATGTATCCTTTGGTACTTCCAGGTACCAAAGACCTATTTTTTTATGTCAGACCTATGGAAGCCAGGCCCTTATTTAAAAACATAGCCTCTCTTAAGACCATAATTCTCAATCAAAATATGCTTTCTCTTAATTGCAAGACGTTATTTATTATTTTGTAAACTGACCTTCATTTTCACTAAAACATGACCAGTAAGCCATTTTAGGAAACACTACGAATCAAATTTTACTACCTAGACTTCTTCGGGAGGATCATAATTTTCACATATGTAAAAGTATCATAGCACCATCCTAACAATACTCATCATTTCTATCAACGGAAAAGCCATTCTTCGCTTAGCCTCTCCACAAAGTGAACCAGTGTTGGCCACAGAAGCTTTAAAGATGAACTATACTGTTTTCTCCAGGCTTTGTTGCTGGCTGTGTGAGAAAACATCCATAGTAACTTCTCCGTGAGTTTGAAACAGACTTAGGGAGTATAATTAACTCTTAATCCATAGGCTGTGTCTAGACAAGAGACTGTTAGAGAAAACTCCACTAACTGGAAGCTTGCCAACCCAGGGCATCCTGGCAGCAGCAGAGACAGGACTGTAGACACTGTAACTCACCAGTAAATGAGATATTGGAGACCAGACAAACTTATCTTTGAAGATACAAAATTTTAAAGCTGTAGAAAACTCTTAACAGATGATAGGACTGATGCCAAAGTTCTCCCTCACCTGCCCATAGTGTAGAAATCTTAAACATGGATAATTAAAAAGATAAGTGGGGGGATGGGGTTACAAATCTATCACAATGCACCCTCTGTGCTATTAATTTCATATGAAGTTTATTCCATAGCAGAATTGTTTTATGTATGTCTTCTTTTCTGTGTATACCAGGCTGGCCTTGAAATCACCATCCTCCTATCTCTACTTTCTGAGTGCTACAATTATAGGTCTGTGCCACCATGTTCAGCCTGAGAGCCCAAATGAATTTAAAAAAAAAAATTGATAATTACAATAATGGCAACTCATGAATAACAGATTTAACCATGTGCAGCCATTATTCTAACACATTTATCTTAATATTTTCACTGTCACAAGCGGTATTATTACTGCCTGCAGTTTACAGGTGAGGCAAATGAGTTCCCAAACTAAGTTGCTTCTATAGCA
Organism: Psammomys obesus; assembly: GCF_907164565.1. Lineage (NCBI taxonomy): Eukaryota > Metazoa > Chordata > Mammalia > Rodentia > Muridae > Psammomys > Psammomys obesus. Next base: position 6,448,027 of record NW_026596147.1, read on the forward strand.
TCCAGCTGGGAAGAAGCAGAGCTAGAATGGCCGCTCACTGATGACGAGGAGCACATGAGTCTTTGGCACACAGAAATGGGCAGATATGTCTCTGGAGCTTAGGAGCCCAGGAAGGTCTAATGTAGAACTGTTCTAGGACCAACAATAGCTTTGTCTGTGACCCATGACATGTCACTCCAGCAAGCAGGGGAGAGGTCACATGGAACATTCCTAACTGCTTGATTCACCCAACCTAATTTGGTTCTTCAAAAATTACTTTCAAAATAATAGCTTTGCTACTTTCCTTCCCAATGATTTTGTCACTATCCAGACTGGCCAGAAACAGTGGGGGTTCATTAATGAATCCCCACCATCTTAACCTGATTTCAAAGCTAAGCTTTAAGACCTCATCACTTTTGTTCATTTATTGAATGTTTATTGATTTCTTGATGTGTCCAGGTTCTACTCTCAAAAGTTCTATTTTCAAGTTTTGATGCTTCATGTCTGCTGCGCAGTTTTTAAGCAGAAGTGAGGAAGGCTTTCTGAGAGTGGGCTTAGGATGGACAGGGAGGAAACCAATTTGACTATGGCTTCTTTCAAGGTGTTATTTGTGTGTCCTCCCTGAACTTTAGTTTCTTCATCCATAATATTGGGTATTAATAACAACATTCGTCTTAGACAATTTCTCGCCAGGTGTGATAATACGAATGGGGGATTTGGCATGCCACCTTCTACACAGTGAATTCTCCAACATGCAGAAACTGTTATTATTTAAAATTTTTTTTTCCAAACTATGTAGAAGTTTGGGAAAGTAAATTGATATTTTCAACAATAATTCATCACAGATGAATGCAAGTTTATCTCCTCAGATAAATTGTGTGCACTGCTTTATTACACCTTGTTAAAAGGTGCTATAAATTGTCATGTTTTTATCTTAATTTTGCCAAGTATGTATAAAATCTACCCTCTTCACTACATTTTTGCAATTCCTGTGTGTGACAGGCACGCATGTGTGTGTATACTGACATGTGTTGGGTGTCCTTCTAGATTATTGTCCGCTTTATTTGTTGAGGCACCCTCTCTTACTGAGCCTGGAGGTGGCTGACTAGTCTAGCTACCAGTTTCCCACAGGGATCCTCTCTCTTTAGCTCCTAAATGCTGGGCTTTTGTGGGGGTTCAGAAAATCCCACCTCTAGCCTCTGTGTTTGCATAGCAAGCACTTTGTCAACTGAGCCACCTCCCCCAGGCCTTTCTTCACAAATTTTAAGCGTTCCATGTACAACTATTAACTCTAGACATAATGTCATATGGAAATTTCCTAGAATTAGTTTGTCTTGCGTAAATGAAACTCTGCACCCCAAATAGCAGCTCAGCTCCCTCTTGCCCAGCTGCTAGCAACTACCTTTTCTGTTTTGACTACCTGCTTATTACAAACCACCTGCCTCTGTTTTGACTGTTTCAGATGCCTCATGTAAGCGGAATCATGAGTAGTATTTGTTCTGTGACTGGCTTATGTCACGTATATAATATCCTCTGGGTTATCCACTTCAAAATACATGGATACAAAGTTCCCTTTTCTTAAAGATTAAGATAGTCCATTATAATATAGAGAGAGATCATATTTTCTTCATCAATTCGTCCACCAATGGAAATTTAATTTTCATGACGTTCCTACTATGGTATACTTAATTTTAAGTTTCATTTTCTGTCTGATGATCTTTCACAATAGTTTTACATTCCAGATTTTGGCAGGGACACATAGTAAATATAGAGGGCTAAAAGCTACACTAATATATATATGTAGTGTGTGTGTGTGTGTGTGTGTGTGTACATAAATATATACATATATAAATAAACTACTCTCCCAAGAATTTAACAGATCCAAGAAACAAAACTATTCTAAGATAGGAAAAGTAAATCTTAGTACTTTAGGAGTTTGATTTATATATATGTTAGAGTCTAACTATTAGTGAAAAAATATGATTACGGGCTACTGTTAGGGTTATTCCCTATGCCTGACAAGTTGGACAGATGATTTTACAAACTTTCCTACGGTGCATGTATAGAAAGACCACAAATGAGGTATGTCGACCTTTTGTGTGAACAAATCTTCTGCTAAAAATATCATTGTTGTTCATGTTAGATGAATACAAATGTAAGCCAAATGCTTAGGAGAGATGACGGATTGCCACGCTGAGGCTTTCCGTGGTATTTGTAAGTGCTGTGCCCTTTGCTTCTGAAGGATAAACTTGGCCCTTCCAAGTGTGGTGTGTCATAAACAGTCATTGGTCAGAGCATAACTCCTCCAGCTGCCACTGCACAGATGCTGAGAAAGGGAAGATGAATGTCCATCAGTGCCACGTAGATGAAAGAGAGAACTCTTCTCTTTTGCTCCATGGGATCAATATGTAGGAATTAAGGAATGCAGAGTGCAATGGCTAGTTTTATGTCAACTTGGCACAAGCTAGGGTCATTTTGGAAGAGAAAACCTCAACTGGGAAAATGTCTCCACCAGATCGGCTTGTAGCCGAGCCTGCGGCCGATTCTCTTGACTGATGATTGATCTAGGAAGGTCTTGCTCACTGTGGGTGGCGCCACCCCCCAGTAGCTATAAGAATGCAAACTGAGCAAACCAGTAAGCAGCTCTCTTCCATGACCACTGCATCAGCTCCTGCCTCCAGGCTCCTGTCTGGAATTCCTGTCCTGACTCTTCTGGATGATGGACTGACTGCGCTGTAAGATGAAATATGCCTTTTTCCCCCCAAGTTGCTTTTGGTTGTGGTATTTTTTATCACAGCAGTAGAAACCCTAAGACAATGAGTAATGCATAAACGTTAGCCACATTAGATGACGGAACACAAAACTTCAGAGCACATTTTCTGCACCCCCACCTCGGCCAGCCCAGACCATTGATGTCTCCCATTGTACGGCCAATCAGTACCCTGTAACGTCTTTGTGGGTCTGCTATGTTTGTAGTTGAATGAGTCTGTGGCGAATTTCCAGTTGGGGGAGGGGATGTTAAAATAATTGAACAGTACAGCATGGGAGGAGGAGAATATGAATTTAGATATCATGTAAGCTCCCCATCTTCTGCCAGATGAGCAGTGATCCCTTTCCTGAATACAGATAATGAGGTGCTCCACTAGTTTATAGAGCAGCAATCTAGTGCTTAGGAATTCTGAAATCTACCTATTAGAACACTTCTTAGATTGAGTCATAATCTGCCTTCTTTAAATTCTCCGTGTTTATCCCATGGGGCAAAAGGGGTGAACTTTTCTTCTTCCTCTATACGACAACTTTCACATAATTGTTTCTTTCCCTACCCTGGTCTTGGCTTTGTGCAAAGCATTGCCTTCTATGCATTTTCAAATTGTGATGCTTCTGAACAGCTGTGTCAGTACAGCAGGCACTGTGGAAGAATATTTTATTCCTAATATCCCACGCTTCACAAACTGGAGGAGATGAGTTTCATTAATGCTTGTAACTGACATATGAGAAAACTGAGGTCAAGGGAAATTAAACAGCGTGGCCACGTCAAGGCAGACCCACAGTCAGTGGGTTCTTCTGCCTCCGTCCTCCTCTCGGTATTAACCTTACACCCCGTCTTTGGCCGTGTTCTTAGAGTGCGACAGCTTCTCAGCTGTAAAGTCACGCCACAGCTCCTGCTATTTCATACCCACGAGATCCGAACATTCTCTATACCTTTCTGCTGTTGGTCCTGAGGCTTCCTGAGCCTGCACCCCTCACAGCTCTCCCCTGCTGGGTCACCCTCTCTTTTCCATAGAGCTTCTGCCTTGATTGTCTCACCGTTGGCATCCATGAGTTCTCCCAGTGTACTGGATTGGATTCATTTGGACCAAGCAGCTCGATCTTATTTTGAGTAATTTACAGTATTAGGTGTGTTAAGGCTTAAGAACTCCCTCCCTTAGTTAGTGAAGAGCAGGCAGGTGCAAGGCAGTGTCTCTAGTTCCTGCCTTGATGGCTAGGGAAAGTAAATGGCAACTTGGACTCATAAAAAACCTGAGTGACGTAGTAGCCATATTTGAATGCCTTCATTTTACATGTTCCTGAAAGCAAGGGAACACAAGCCAGCTTGACTGATCTTTCTGCAGTCAACTACATGTAGTGGGAAAACCATTCTGTTTGAAGCTGATTTTTCCTACTACAGGTTAATTCAGAATGTGAAAATACTTACGTTCCTCTCTTACATGTTTTTGATCCTCTTCTCATGCTTTCCTCCGGGAAGACATGTAAGAGATGAGGTGGTATATCAGTTTCCTCCTCCAAGATTAAAACCTTCTGTCATGGAGGGAACCCTTTACGGCATGTGAATGGATGTAAACCCACGGGATATTTTAAGACAGTGTTTACAGGCAAGTGAGGAAATAGGATACTCTAAGGGGAAGTAAAGGATTTTTATCCTGCAAGGGAAAGTCATTAGGACAGAACGTAGAACATTCAAAATAGCCCAAGGAAGTCCCTAAAACTAACCAGTTTCAGTAGCCCCTCCCTGCTCCCCAACAAGGTTATATAAGCAATAAAGACTGCTGAGTCACTCTCAAACAAGCCAAGCTGCCTAGAAGACTCTGAGATGCTCTACACTACCTGAAAGATACAGAGATCAGCCAACCTGCCTGGGAGTGACTCAAACCAATTGACATTACCCAGCCCGTTACGCTCTCTGTAGGCCATGCAGGGTTCTCTAAGTTTCCAGCTTTCCAAAACTGTTACCCATGCTAGGATAGGCTGTTGGGGATACAGGTGTCTTTGAGTCACTTCCGCTCCTATAAGTAACCCTAATAAAACTCGTTGGTGCACCAACTTTGTATCTGTACTGAAATACATCATCATTTCCCCATCAGGAGTGATCAGAGGTTTGTTCATGTCTCCCCAGGATAAGCATCACACCACAGACGGTTCCTCTCCTGTATGTCTAAAGGGTGTTTCATCAACCTGGAGCTCAGGGTCTTGTAAAAAGAATTTCACGCCGAGTAGTTTAAAAAGCAATTGACATCTTTACCAGATGCTATTCCAAAGCTTTCTGTGGGTGGCCAATGGTAGGATTGTATTATTTCAGCTATAGAAATTTTAAGGGTGGTGTGATTTATCAAACGGCATGTATTTTATGTTCCCTACACATATTCATGTATTCCCACCTCTAAAGACTCAAAATCATGAAGACAACAGAAGGCAGCAAAAGAATGAGAAATGGTACTGTTTTTGTTTTTGTTTTTGTTTTTTTGGTTTTGTTTTGTTGTGTGTGTGTGTGTGTGTGTGTGTGTGTGTGTGTGTGTGTGTTCATTCTCTTTGAAAGAATAATGTATGAAGGAATATCCCCATGTACAACAGTGCACAAAAACAGCTATGTTGAAATGACCGTGACCATGGTGATGATGGAAAGATTATTGCTTCAGCTTTTCATGTGTCAGGCTGAAAGACATGAGCAAGTCAACTTCATGAGAGTCAAAGTCTAAAGGAAAAGTAGTGTCATCTGAATAAACGACTTGAGAAATCTTTGTGATTTCTCTTATTGAGCATGGATCGTCGCTTAGCATAGAGGCAAAACCAGAAAGATAGTGTGGGGGGGGGACTGTCCTGGGGGTACTGCTTTCTATTAAGCAACTTTATTGGCACTTTTCATAGACTTCTTTAGACCTGAAGCAAACATCTAATGTATTAAATAAAAAATATTATATTTGCATATCAAATAACTCATCCAATGAAATCTACTATTGGAAACAAGGAATACATATTTATTATTTTTTTTTATTTCAAGGTAACTAAGCTTTCTATTAGTTAAATACAGAGGGCTTTTTTTAAAAAAAAAAAAAAAAGCTCACAGTTTTGTTTTGTTTTTTTATCACATGTTAAGTGGATCTGCTTAAACAACATCATTAAGTTCGTAAATAAAACCAGAACAAGAAACTATGAGTTCCAATCCCTCACTGAATTTTTCTTAATGTTGTTCAATCAAGAATGTACTTTGGAGTATCCATGAGCCCTGGAGTTTAGGTAAAATTTTATTCATACATAAATTGTGTATTTTTCTAAGAACCAATAGTTTTCAGCCAATTCCTAAGTGATCTATGATCCAACCTTTTAAAATAGTGGATTTTTCAGTATCTAATTAAAAGTGGGGGGGGGATAGGGCTTTAATAAGATCAGCAGGCTGCATGACATCAGCTTTTCTGAAAATTACAGTTAGCCATGAATAGCAACTGGTGCCATTAAAATCTTTCCCAGGCAGTATCTAGGAGTTTATATAGTCTTATTCATTCCTTTATCTTTGTACTAGTATCCCATAATATTTTTAGCCATCTTACATACCTAAGACACTCCACACAACGAAAGAAAGAAAAAGAAAAGCAAGGAAAATGTCTCCGAAATTAAACAAATGAGGACAATGCTTCTGCCTCACTTATACATTCATTAAGTTGGACGTCCATTACGTCTGACATCAGGGATGTAACAGACAGACAACAAAAACTTTTAATGTGCATCTTTCTCTCCCTGCTTAGATGGTCCCTTCCTGGTTTTCAAACTCTTGGGTTACACGCAGCTTTGGAGTTCTTAAACCTTTTATTTCTCCTTCAGTTTCTTTCTCCTTTCTTAAGACTCAACGCCAACAGTAGCTCTAACTAACCTGAGTCCATCCTAACTGATTTTGTTTTTGTTTGTTTACGCACATCAGTCCCACCACTAACACTGCTAGCATATTTACATTTTCAGTTGTTTTTGTATTTCATAGTAAAACCAATGGACAGATTTGGTGAGTAGAAGGGGGGCAGAAGTCCTTTATTCCACGTAACTGTTTATAGCTTGATCAACTTAAATAGTAAATCAGGAAATATAAAATAAGACAAATAGATTTCTATGGGGGGGGGGACTATTTTGACAGTGGGGAAGCAACAGAAAGAGCCAGAGTCCAATATTTTTCTTGAGAAACAAACTGATTCTGCCAAGCAGTGGAAAACTTGACATCATCTCTCTATCACGAGGAACAAAACCTGAAAACTTAGGAGGAGGAAGCTCCATCCTGTCAATGCTTCCTCGTCCTTACTCAAACTAGTACTGCAGCCTTAAAGGAACAGAGGCCTCTGTTCCGAGTGCACTGGGTTCATGTTCTTCCTGCTCCCGTGCTTCTCCCATCCTGCGTGTCTGACATCTAATCCATCTGGATGTATCTCCTTAGAACGTGTGCACGTAAAGCCAATGGGTTGCCTTCTGTGCCGTGGTGTGAAACAGATACTGGTATTAACTGAATGACTTATCTCTCTCCTCATTATTCTTTTCCCTCAAACTCAGCTTGAAAGTCAGCACCTAACTGCCAATGTGTTGGAGGTAAAGGCTTCACAGACACAGAGACACAGCACACCAGATGCCTCTTCTTCATGCCTGTCTGTGGTTGCTTTTCACCAGCCCACTCTCTCCCTAGGCAGTGGCTCCAGCCCACCTCCGCCACCTGATGATCTGGGGCCTTCCTGCCTGACTTCAGTCCAGGACCTCTCAGCCTGTTTATATAAACCTCCTTCCCCAGCTCCTAACAGCCTTATACACAGCCATGCCACAGGCTCTTCCCCGAGCAAGCACTCCTCCCAGTGTGAGAGTGAGTCCTCCACAGCCATTCTGGTTGAACTACAACTGAGAAACTCTGACACTACTGATTGCTCTGAGACACCTTCCCCCGCCTGGGGTCAGAGATCTGCTGTGACAGATGGCATCACCTTAGCAACCCCTGCTGCCACTCATGTAATTATGCTTCCTTCCTTTGACTCCGCCATTTTATTAAGGACTGCACTCATTCGCTATCTGGTTTGGTAGCCAAACACTTTTATCTGCATAGGTGTTGATTAGCAAACCGGCTCTATACCATCTGTTAGGGAAAGCTATTGGATTCATCCCCATTAAGCCCACTTGGTACTAAAAAATTTTTACTGATAGTCCCATCTTGCACTTAGGTGCTGCTTCTGGTTACACTAAAATGCTTGGCTCCTGTTCGACTGTTTTTCTCTGCATATGCTATTAAGTGGCTTACTTAAAAGGCACTGTGTCCAAAATGTAAAGAAGTAGACTATCATCATTTGTTATGCTTAAATTATAGACAAAGTCCAAAATGTTTCAACTCTCGTAACTTACTAATACCTGGATCGTGACGCTTTCCCCTAGGACTCAGGTCGCTGCACCCTGGTTCAACAGTTTGAGTCCTGTCTCCCTCCCAGGATTTCTGACTGCACAGTATTCTCTGTTCTTACTGTTTATTCTTTTGATGACAGCCACCTCTGATGGACACTTCTGTCATAGAGGAGTGAGTGATGTGAACAATCTTAGTCCATCTTACAGAAACTTCGCCTGTGGTTGTTTTGATGTCCTTTCCTGAGCCATCCCAGTTTTGAAATCTATGAATGTATTTCTTCATTTCTACATCACCAATTATTTTTCTCATTTACACAATATTCAAATAGTTCTTGTATACATGCTATCATTGAAGTGTGTCTGTAATTTCATCCAGTGATCACTAATCGCTGAATGCTGAAAACAAATGCCTAAAATGCTGCAAACTTGTACATCATTAAGCAAAGACAGAGAGGGGGATTTCCTGAAATTGTTACCATCATAAATTGCCGATGGATTCTGTAACAGAGGATATATATCTGTGCTACATCGTTGCTATGCCCTGGCAAAACATAAAACTGTAACTTGTGTGCACAGAGAAATGCCACAAGCCATATTTTTAAAAACTTCTACAACTACAGAAAAAATTACAAATACCTCTTTTCAGTTGTTTGAGGTGGTTAGTGTTCATCAAGTGTCTGGTTTTATATGTATGTATGTATGTATGTATGTATGTATGTATGTATGTATGTATGTATTCATCTCCCCCCTCCCAGGAATAACCCAATCAGACCATCACTGGCTACTGATGACCAGCCACTAGCCTCTGCTACACAGCAGATGTGGGTCCGTCCATGCCCTACTGTCATATAAGAATGAGTGATGTGAGCAGTCTTAGTCCCTCTTACCAAAATTTAGCCTGTGGTTGTTTTGAAGTATTTTTTCCTGGGTCATTCCAGTTTTGAAAATTATGAATACATTTTTTTCTTTTTTCTTCTTTTAATATATATTTTTTATTAATTTATTCACTTTACATTCTGACTGTAGCCCCCCTTCCCATCCCACCTCCTCTCCCTTTTCCCCCTTATCCCTGTCCCCTAGTCCTCAAAAAGGGGGAGCCCTCCTCCCCTAACTTGATAGACCCTATACTATCAAGTCTCTTCAGGCCTGCCTGCATCTTCTTTCTCTGTGGCCTGGCAAGGCCGCCTGGTCCCAGGGGAAGTGATCAAAGATCAGGCAGCAGAGTTCTTGTCAGAGATAGCCCCTGGTCCCCTTATTAGTTGACCTACATGGAGACTGAGCTGTCTATCAGTTACATCTGAGCAAGGGGACCTGGGTCCTCTCTATGCATGGTCTTTGGTTGGTGCATCAGTTTCCACACACGCCACTGGGTCCAGGTTTATTGGCTCTGTTGGTCTTCTTGTGGAGCTCCTATCTCCTCCAGGTCCTTCTATCTCTCCACTCTGCCCAAAGTTTGGCTGTGAGTCACAGCATCTGCTTCATTCCCCTGCTGGGTGGAGTCTTTCAGAGGATATCTATGGAAGACTCCTGTCCTGTTCCCTCTCTTCAACCGCTGCTGGTATCTATTTCTATGTAAACATTTTTTTTCTTTCATTGATACAATATATGAATAGTCATATACATGCTATCATTGGCCACACATGTCCAGCGACTAGCCTTGGGTACCCAGTGGATGTGGGTCCCTCCATGTCCTACTGTGTCAGAAAAAAAAAATTTTTTTTTACACGTTTTAATAACATTAAGGAATTTTATCAGGACCTTCAACAACAAAAAGTATCCTTGGTTAAGGCTCTTTGGGATCCTCACGTCTGCACAATCTTGTACCCCATCAGGGGTGTCTGTAACTGAAACTACTCCCAATTCATTGCTGCACATGAATTTTCCATCAGATGTTTAACTTAACCCGATAAGAGAGTAAATCTGTTTTCAATATTTATTCTTCTGTCTCTAATTCGTGCTATTGCAGCCACCAAAATAATACACATTTCCTAAGTATAGTAGCATACAGGTTAGATATCCCTAATCCAAATACCCAGAAGTGAAAATGTTTCAAAATTTGAAATATATTAAGCATCAACATGACATTGTAAGTTACAAATTCCACACCTGACTTCATGTAACAAGTTGTGATAAAAAAACAAATTTGGGGGCTGCCTAGGGGTTAGGACAGAACACTGACTGCTCCTGCAGGGGTCCAGAATCCAATTTCCAGTACCTACATGGACAGAACACTGACTGCTCCTGCAGAGGTCCAGAATTCCACCTACATGGTACCTCATAACCACCTCTATCAGGATCCAACGCCCTGATCTAGTGTGCACACATCCATGAAGACAAAGTACCCGTACATATAAAATAAATTTTTAAAAACTCAAGTGCACTAAAAATGTTTTCTAAAATTACCTTCAGATTGTATGTATACATTGTCTATGAAAAATAAATTAATTTTGTATTTAGATTTGGGCTTCACTCCTAAGATATGTCAGATGTATTTGTGACTCTCCCACACGTAAAGCCACATGAAGTCTGAAGCACTTCTGCCCCTAAAGCATTTGGATAAGGGATGGTCAACTGTGCTAGAAAACTTACTTTTTCATGAAAATCATTATGTCTTTTTCATTCATTATGACATATCAAAGTCAATTAATTTAGAAAAGAAGGCCAAAAAAATATTTGTAGATCGTTCAGCCAAGTCACATAAAGCCTGTTAAGTATGGTGCTTTACACTCACTTAAGTGGCCCAGTTCAAAAATAAAATAGAAGGATTTTTTAATAACTTAAAGAAATATTTGATGAGCACAATCCTTGTAGTTGAATATTTACTGATTTTTAGGATCTATGTGATGTGACTTAAGTAAATTAGCTTTCTTTTGGATCATTTGAAAGCATAAGATTAAAGTGATACCTGCTCTCTTTCAACTTGTATAATCAAAGTTTATTTTTAAAAAATGTAGAAAAGGTCATAAGTTGTGAGTCTCTAGGTCTGTCTGTATGTGTATATGTACGTATCTATAATGTTATTTTAACTAAATATTCTTACTGATGTTTTATCTCATCTGCATGTATTATTCAGTTTGCACAATGCTCAGTGATATACTGGGCAAAGATAGTCCTTCTAGGAACTAAGCTAATTCAACTCAATCACAACATATATCCCCTGGATGTCTATGGTCATCAATACCGTGTTGCATGTTTTAACAACTACAAGAGAAGGACCTGATTGTCTCAACGAAGCTTCAGGTAGCACTAGAAATAGAATATTCAGATATGAAACAAACAACTCAGTTTAGTAAGAAACCAGAATGCTAAGAGAGGTTGAAGCAGGTGGCTCACCAGTGTCTTAACATCTCTGCAATGGTTTACCAGGTATGTGGCTACCAGAACAGGTCATTTCATGACTCATTAATCCAAAGACTTGCCTTGTGTGGTAGTCGCCTTGTTTTGGAAACATTGATTCATTAGAGAGTGCTCTGTGTCTGCGAACCAGCAGAAGGGTGTGAGAGAGCGTGACCACTTATGGGCAGCCTGTGGGAGCTCAGTTGTCTTCCCCATTTATTGGGCAGCGACCCCTGCAGGTGGCTTTCACAGGCCCTCTGATAATATAGAAGAGTGAAAAATAAAGGAAAGGATGGAGAAAACGGGGGAGGGGAGAATTTGGTCCTTCAGATGTCAGTGTTCAAAGTAAATAAACTCTTGTTGCCATTTAAAGGAGCAGATCTGTAACAGGGTACTTTGTGCTTTGCTCAGAGCCAGATAACCATCAACGGCAACTCTGGTGGTGCTGTGAGTCCAGTGAATTACTATCAAAGGCCATTTTCCCCCTCTGCGTACTCCCTTCCAGCCTCGCTCAACTCCAGCATCATCATGCAGCATGGACGGTCACTCGGTAAGAACTGTAATCATGTTTTCCACGACAGCTTTAATGTGACCACTGTATATCACAAGAGAAAAATGTGAGGTAACAAAGGGAGACAGGAGTGACTCTCTCTGGGGCTGGAGAGGTGGCTCAGCAGTTAAGAGCACTGAATGCTCTTCCAGGGGACCTGGGTTCAATTCCCGGCACCCACAATGGCAGCTCACAACTGTCTTTAACTCCAATTCCAGAGGATCTGACACCAATAAAATAAAATTAAAATTAAAATCATTAAAAATGTACTCTCTCTGGTGACCTTAACTTGGGAGGAATTAGAATAGAAGGGTCTACATTGAAACAAAGAGGTTCCTTGTTATTTGAAGGTGATAATTGTCTAGCATTTAAAACAATGTAACAAGGGACAGGTTACAGTAGCACAGCAAAATGCTAAAGTGCTGGACCACAGTCCTAAACTATTCAAACTGATGTTTGAAGGCCATCAGTCATCATCCCATTGCCTGTCTTAGCACAGTTCTCCCCATTTTGCCAATCAAAAAATATAAACACTCAAGTATAGATAGACCTTGACTTTAGACATAATAAGTAGACTTTGCATATGTTTTAAGTTTCATAAGCAGTGAAAATATGAAAGTTTGTTTTACAACTTTAAGCATGTGTTTTTGTGGGTATTGTGAACTCTAATTTAGAGTGTCCTGGGAAAGTCCTATGCTTCATAAAGATAGAAACACTCTTATGCAGCCACCTATATGAACATAGCTTTAAAATAATGTAACAAACATGTTGTTTGAAAAGCCTTACCAAACCGACCGTTATGTGAGGTTAGGTTGACAAAGAGTTTCTGTGATGCCGAGCAAGTTTTCAGGCCAACAAAGCAGAAAGCCTGCTAAGGAGAGCATACATACACAAACCTCTCAAGAGAGGAGCTTTCTTACAGTCACTACAGGTCAGCAACAGAGAGAGAACTCTAGAATACAGAACTATATACACCATTCTATAGTTGGCAGAAGACCCCTTTCCCTCTTCCAACACTGACTCTGAACCAAAAGTTTATGATACCACAAGTTGACTAAAGAACATTTATGTCAACTTCAAGCCCACTCATGGTAGAACTCAGCTTCCATGGTCAACAAAACCTCTATAACATTTTAAATATAGTCATGGGACTCATTAAAGAAGAGTCTAAATATACTTGTGCCTTTTCTAATGCTGCTCCTGGGAGCCACTTTTGAAGCTTGTAATGAGCTCCTTTTAGACTGTAAGAAAGAAGAGCTTGTTTGTGCCAAATTTCTCTCTTTGACAACCAGTCCACAGCTCAGTCTTATAACCGACTCTGCTATTTCAACATTTTATAATGGAATTATTCATTATTATACATGCAAATGAAACTTTCTAAATTATTTCGGCCATAAAATTTTTCTAAACAATCTTTAAGTGTTACTCTTTATACTATTGCCTGTCTTAATGGCCAGTTTTCCTCATTATACAAGTAAAAAAAATATGAATACTCAGTTATAGGCAGGCCTTGACTTTATACCTAAGCAGTAAGTAGATTTTACACATAAACTGTTTAACATGGAAAGAAATTCCCTGTATAAACATTGAGCAGGTTCCAATTGGCCAAGGCAGTGATGGGAGTGGAATTTACAAGTCTACTCTGCCCTAGGTGAACTTGAGATGTAGTCAAAGACAAAAGATCACAAACGTAACCGTTTCTGGTCCATTTAAGAGAAATATAAAAAGAACCAGCTCTCATTGCACAAGCTGTGGGTTTATACAGTCACATGAATTGTTCACAAAGACAGACTTAGTACTGTCTTTCGGGTAATGACTGCAACTGCCTACATGTTCAGAAAACACTGACAAAAAAAAAAAAGTCCTAACATCGTGGCTATCCCATCAAGGCCTTTGAGGAATTAAATTAAAAAGTCAACCATGGTGACATAACACACTGTGACTTTTGAAAGTGTTCTCTAACATTAACAAGAAGATGGAAATTTGATAAGCTTCATGTAACTTTAACCCTTAAAAGGATACAAAGCCATGGCCTGGTTATTCTACCATAAAACCAACACTATTAAATAAAATTCAATAAACTACAATCAATGAAAACCACATATTTTCCCATAAGCCTTTACTTCCTAGTGTGTTGTCTACTTCTAAAAAAAAAAAAGATTTAACTGACTTTTATTTTCATTTTATTTTTATGGAATGTCTTGGGATCAATAATCCTATAATAATAATATAATCACCTCAAATACCTCACATTACTTTTTCATAATGGCAGCTAGTGTGAGGATCATCATGACTTACGACCTACGTAAAGTTGCTAGGCTTCTTTCGGTGTCAGCCCCTCATCTATAAAGTTGACCCTTGTCCCCCTCATCCTTTCCTCCAAGATTTCTGGACAGAAGGTGAGGTGGGACATATTTACTGTCCCCTCAACAGAGGTTGCCAACACCATTCAACATATATTCTTCCTCACACTTCTTTATAAACCAATGAGGCCCTTGTTCCATGCCTATAAGTAAATCCGCTACTGAATAAGATGGGGTGAAGTTGTGAAAAGGCATAGTTAGAAGTATGGATTCTGTTACTGTTGGTGGTCAATGTACAAGAGGCACCATTCATTCATAGTCTGCGCATCCAATGTGTTCCTTGTCTCTGTATTTTCTACACAGATTCTGCAGAGACATATTCCCAGCATGCCCAGTCTCTGGATGGCAGCATGGGAAGTTCCGTCCCACTCTACAGATCCTCGGAGGAAGAGAAGAGGGTGACAGTTATCAAAGCCCCACATTACCCTGGGATAGGCCCTGTGGATGAGTCTGGGATCCCCACAGCCATCAGAACGGTAAGCCACGCATGGCAGCCTGCGTGTCTCTCTGGGGTCTGCACATGAGCTCCACAAAGGATGGATTGTGCATGACTTTTCACATTCCTCGGGTCTTATAGCACACGGATCGTCCTCTGAGACGTCTGAGCTTCCATGAATACCAGGCTGTGTGGCAGAGGGAGAAAAGCGCGCCATGAAGACAACCACACAGTCTGTTTTTCCGTTTGAATTTAAAATCGTGAAAGTTGTGGGTTGTGCTAAATAATAACACTTTGTTTCTAACTTTCTATCAAGGAGAGGTAATGCCTAGAGAGAAAGGAAAAAAAGGAGGGGGAGGGGATAAAGTGAGTAAAACTCCTTTCACAGCCTCCAATTCCCACATGCACTGTAAAAAGACAAGTCATTTGTTTCTTGAAATGGATGTAAGTTAACACCAGGAGATGGGAAACTGTGAATTGGGACTCGGGAGGTGAGATGATTGGAGTGAAGGGAGGGAATATCATGGGAAGGAGAAACTGTCTGTTTGGAAAAAAAAAAAAAAAAAGGAATATTTGAGTGTCCCTGTCCGCTGAGCCTGCTGAGAGCCGCCTGTGTGATGAGTGAAAGTGTTAAGGGCATTTTTTTTTTTTAGTCTTTAAACTCTGCCAGAGAGTTATTCAGAGTGCTGGGGCAGCCCTTTCTGGCAGCGCTCCGCAGCAGCGAAGCCTAGGCAGGCAGCTGTAGGCTGACCAAGTCCACTGCGAGGGCTGTGGTAGCAGAGAGGCAAGACCGACCGGGAAGCCAGGATGAGAGCCACGGCATCTTTGCAGGTGAAATCGGTTTGGGGAGGAGGGGCTGGAGCAGAGTGAGAGGAGGACGCTCCGGCTGCATAGACAATGCCTGTGCACCCACATCAAGGACTGAGGCGCTGCCAAGAGCAGTATCCCCTGAATGGAAACGCAGGGAACCAGAGACAGTAAGGGACCTAGAGAAAGAACGGTCAGGGTGTCAGGCCAGAGGCAATGGTGAGACAGGAAACGTTTGAAAAGGATGAGAGATGAATTATGAGGGTTCCCCTTCTGTTTTTCGGTTTGCAGTGGTCGTATTTTTATATAGACGTGAGTTCAGAATTGATTATTCTTGGCATCGCCGTTAGAGTTGAAGCCAAAGAAAGTATATCTGCGTAGCATGCGCTTGGAATTTAGACTTCGCCGATTGTTAAGAATGTGACTAATTATAAAGCTTGAAAAATCTGTGTTGGGATGATGATGGTCATATTTAAGTGGCAGAAAAACCCCCAGGGCATGTGACTAATACGTTCTACTTTATGAAGTTGTATGTTTCTGATGACAGTGTTTTGACTTCTGTGTTCCCTTCAGAATTTCTGACTCAAAATGGCTAAATTTGAATTTTCCCAGGATAATGAAGGGATAATGACTCAGGCAGGAATGGTGTCATGGATTTTGCCTGTTAGCCCTTGAGACAAGGTACACACACAGGCTAAGAGATCATTGCTTCCTGTGCAGTGACAGACTCTGTCTGAAAAGATTCTGTCTAAAACCTATGAATGTGCTTTCAAGTTAGTAAATGATATTTAAACAGTGGGTGTGTTAATGTGACCCGTTCTTTTTAATTTATAGATTTTTAATCTGTAGTAATTTTTTTGCTCAAAAGTCTTTGCTTTGTTAGGTTTTTAAGAAAAAAATTCAAGCTGTTGGAGATGATTAATAAAACTTAAGTAAAGGTTTATATTATCCACTGCCAAATGAAAAACATGCCAAATGATAAGCAACCACATACATCCACTAAGCAAGGGATGTTATATTCCCTTATAGAAAACTGAAAGTGAATTATTAACCACTGCAGAAGTTCCTTGTAAGGAACCATAGTTTTTTCTGTATAACTTGCTCAGGCCTTTAAAACTGTACAAAGACAGCAGCGATCCTGTTCATGTTTACTGCTTTGCAGCCTTATAAATTACACATCCAAGTATAGACCTGTGTTTATAAATGCCTGCCATCCCTGGGCCAAGAATGTCCAAGGTTATTTTCTTCCCTCATTCGTGTAGAAAGTAATGATTATCAGACTCAAATTGCCTCAGCTTCCTGCTCAGAATGTACATTAAAACTAGCACTGTCTCAATGTGCCATGTCAGAAAATCCTCTGAGATAACTAACGAATACCATGGTAACAGGATATTGTAAAGTGGTCCAGAGACTGCCCATAACAAGAATTGAATGCTCACTACTTTTTGAGTTCTTGTGATGAAGGGAGATAGCTTTGCAGACCATCCCTTCTCCTGTGACCCAAGATGTCTATGTCAGCCTTTTCCTGCCATATTCTTAAAAACAGTGACAAAAAAAATCCTTAAGGATCAGAGCCCATGAGACTGTGTAAGAAGTCTGGCTAGTTAAATGAGATGCAAGATTTCTTTCTCCTAGTTCAAATATAACACTTGTTTGGCTATTTTAGAGCTAGCAAGGGAAAAAGCAGAACATGATGTTGTTGTCTTACGTGTAGAAAATATATGTTTTTTTTTAAAACGTCTGTATGTTAAATCAGTGAACAGTGCTGATGAAAGTTGGAGCCCTACTGCTGTAGGAGTACAGATGACAGTCGCATTGTAGGGTCCCAGGAGTCATATAGTCCATGCAAAGTGCCTTTAAAGGATGCTTTTACCAAAAGCAAATCTCCCAAGTGGGGACTTCTGCGTCATAATCTCAGTGTGAGACATAACATGCTCCAAAATGGCACTGACAAAAAGAACAGAAGCGTTCACAGCACTTTCTTTAGAGAGAGACACTGAGCTTGCATTTCTGCCTTACTAGCTTCACAGTCTCCCTGCCCGCCAGCTGGGTCTTTCCTAGCTTCTTTGTACTCACCATATAAAGCCAGCAGATGGCCTAACTGTGAGATCCTGCCTGATATAGGCCCTCTGGCAATTGCAGACAACAATGCTGTCTGTCACAACACATTGCCATATACAGCGATGTAACTTCCTTATTCGGCCTCCCTGCTCCCATTGGCTGTGGCCAGGTACAGTGAGAAACTATTTTTATACACAGTTGTATGTTACTTTTTTGTTGTTCTTTGTTGTCGCTCTGAAAGCATAAGAGTATATAAAAGAAATGAAGCCTAATGAAAGGGAAACGTGCCTTTTAGAAGAATAAATGTCCCCTAAAGATATATATGTTCAGGTGTTTGGTATGGGTATATGTTTGTGTGTATGACCGTGTGTGAGCACATGCACACACGTGGGTGGGTGGGTCAGTGTGCTGAGAGAGGCCAGAGGTCAAAACTGGATGTCTTCCTCAGTTGATATCTGGGCTTTTTCACTAAAGCCAGAGCTGTCTCTAGTGCTGGGATTACAGGAGCCCACTGCCATGCCCAGCTTTCTACAGGACTGTTGGAAACAGACACCTTACTGACTTAAATGCTCTACCCAGCCCCCGTATTTCAGGGTTCTGTTTGAACCAGCAAATAGCAGATTCTTGGTTTTTGTGCTAGATTACCCTGGATACCAGTTCCTATCATTTGGCCATATACATATTATATATTTTTATTATTAAATATATTGTATATTTGAACTATATATGCTATTTAATGTATAACATATAGTACATAGTACATAATATATATTTAAATTATAAATATTCATTATATTTGTATACATAGGTATATGTTTGTATGTCTACATATGTATATATATGTACATATATATAATCAATGATGCCCTCAAGCTCCCATTGTAGAAAAAGCCTACAGTGCATATGTAATTCTCAACAGAATTGATGTCCATTTATATCTCTAGTGACTGTCAGAACTGTCTTTCAGAAGTCCAAATAAATTTAAATACTACCTAATAGTTTCTAGGTGAAGAAATGCAATGACCTCATATATTAAAGTCAACATAAAATATCAAACAGTTCCCACTCTCACAAGTACACATTTTAACCAATGTTTTAAATCAGGGCAATGATCTCAGAAAACCTGACACTTTGATTTGCCTGTGCACCGAAGGGTTAACCTCTGGCCCAACTAGCTCTGATAGAATTGAGATAAAGACCTTGCTAAGCAAACTGTTGCTCTGCAGCTAGAAAAGGGGAGGCACGTTCTCACGTTCTCACGGACTGTAAGACAAGAGTCACAGCCAATAAGCTAGGTTGGCGCAGTGTCTCACTCCACGGATTTTAGAGTTCCCCTGCAGTTTTTATTGTTTGAGACTTGTGGTAGTGGAAGGACTGTTCTAAGCCCCTTAACATGCACCGCTGACTCAGAGATCAGGGCAGAGGATGGAAGAGGTGGCTAGCCAGGATCTACCTCTGGCTTGCACACACTCACATGGGTGCACACCTGTACACACACGAATGTGCCCCTCCCCCCCACACACACACGTGTGCACGCACGTATCCAAAGAAAAGAGAAGAGATACAGAACTTTCTCAGATGTAAGTTTCTCAAAAGCATTAAGTAGTAACTGAAGGCTCCAAGATCTGAATGTTCTTTAATGAGGATATTAATTCCCTATTTGTACTGTACCCTGCTGCTTCTAACCTACCTGAAGCCTGGCTCTCGTGAGGAATGCTGACTATCACAGAGTATATAATTTAGCAAGGCAAAAGTTGTCTGCACTGTCTTATTAAAGAAGCTTTGAAAGCCTAGCTACACTTTTATTTATCTTCTATGACTTTGCAATTATCTGATACAGTCAGTATATCAGTCAATTGGACAAGTAAATGCTAATTTTACCTTCATTGAAGCTGATGGGAATAGCTACTGCTTGAGTCAGAAATACCCCCTAGTTAAAATTTTAAATGTCTTCACAGACCACTCGATATAAAATTTTAAGAATAACGATAAGGACTATGGAAATAGATCTGTTAAATGCTGAGTTCCATGCACAACACTCACATAAGAAAGCAGGCATTGTGGCACACATCTGTAATCCCGGAACTGGAGGGGTGGGAACACAAGGATCCTGGAGCTTCCAGGCCTCATAAGCTCCAGGCCTTGTAAGGGCCAGGTCCCAGCAAGAGACCCTATCGAAACCCAGGATCACCTCTGAGGAACAACAGCTAAGATTAAGGTTGACCTGTGTCCTACACACACACATACACACACACACACACACACACACACACACACACACACAGTAATAAGCGGGGCTAATGGTAAATCCATGTAATGCCAGCACATGAGAGACTGAGGTGAACAAATCATGAGTTAAAGGCCAGTTCAGCATACACAGTGAAGCCTTGCTTCAGACACATACAAAATAACAATAATAATAATAATAATGAGCTAACTTGAGTCAAATAGTCACTATCCAGTACTGGCCATGGCTGATTTGAATAAATATAACCATAATACACAATGTTCCAATTCAGTAAATATGGGATACTCTACTTACAAACTACAGAAGTAACAGGATAAAGTGCTGAAATTGGGGTCAAGTCATAGTAGAAATGCAAATCTGCTCTTAGAAATGTCAAATGTTAGCAATGAAGACTTTTCCCAGGAGGGTTGCCTTTTGAGAGTATGAGGCCTCAAATTCTGGAGTCAGGACAGAGGCAGATCGCCATTTCGAATACAGGATTTATTAGAACAGTTCCAACACTGTCAGTAGACATCAGCATAGCAGAGGTTCTGGAAGACAGGCCAGATCCACAAGGCTAAATAAAGCCCCTCTTACAGGTTTCAGGGAGAAAAGGCAGTCAGTTACATAACATACAGCTGGTGAATACCATGACACAGGCTTCCAGCCAGGTTGTCTGAGACACTCAGGTGCCTGGGAAGGGGAAAGACCCAAACCTTTGGTAACATGTGTCCATCTTTTGGAGTGAGCGGCCTCTAGCCCCTGATTACTTGGAGTGTTAGATAAACCACTTTGAGGATAATGAGCGCTATAGACTCACAGTTACAGCAAGGTGCCTGCCTTTTATTTTATAGCAGCCGCGAGAGTGAATAGAGACAGAGGCTGAAGCAGGTGGACATGGCCTGAGCAGCCCTTTGCCCAAACCCAACAGAAAGGGTTTATAATTCTTGGATGTTCTCTTTGACAGACGGTTGACCGGCCAAAGGATTGGTACAAGACAATGTTTAAGCAAATTCATATGGTACACAAGCCGGGTATGTATATTCTTCTGGTTTGGTTTGGTTTGGTTTGGTTGTTGTTTGTTTGTTTTTTTGTTTGTTTATCAAGTCCTTATGGGTTGAAGACTATATATATATATATATATATATATATATATATATATATATATATATCTGCAACTTTTGTATAGACGTTCTCCACACAAAAACTTCAAGACCCCAGCAAACTTAATTTCCACTTCTTTTCAGCATTTCTCCTATTCTCCCTTTATCCTTCCTAAATCACACATCTGTGCCTGGGCCTGTGCCTTAACTATGAGTTGTCAAGAAGCTCCTAAGAGATGTCATTGGAGGCCACCAGGAGCCACGCCTATCTCTGCCACATCTAGGCTTTAGTCACTTCTGCTCCTGTCTGCCCATGTCCCTCTCTTACCTCAAGAGTGAGTGCAGGTGACATCCCCTAATCCCACAGTGTTGTCAAGAGACCTTAAAAGCACTTACTGGAAAATTATGATGCAGAGAATACAGGAAGCTGCCTGGAGAAGAGAAGTCAAGGGACCAGTTTTGCATGCATGACTAGGGCGGCAAGGTACATTACTTCATAAATAAAATCACTCCTCAGAGGCCCAGAGAACGGAATATTTAGAAACAGAAAGTGCTATTATATGCTAGAAAAATAAAAATACATTGCTTTATTTTTTTTTTTGTATGTTTCTGTCATTTCTCTGACCTTCTGTTGTCTTGGCAACAAGGTGGCAGATTCTGGATTATCATGTGTATGTTTCATTTTCTAGATGAGGACACAGACATGTATAATACTCCTTACACATATAATGCAGGTAGGACGGCTTTCCTGGCTTGTTTGCGATGACACCCCACATGCCACTGTTGGGGAAAGGCACCCCATCTTGTCCTTTGGTCCTTTGTCTCACCACTCAGACCTCATGTCGTCAGTTACTGTGATGAGGAGAATGCCCTACTTCTCTTCCCATGGCATGCCTAACAAAAGATTGATCCTTTTCCCCCAGAAATGGGAACTAACACTGTTCTGTGTCATTCATTCCCCCCTGTTGGTTTATTCTCAACTGCAGGAATGTTTAACCACAGTGCGAAGGGGCAGGGTGAAAGAACAGACTATGGCCTGGGTTACACAACAAAATAAAGATCTTTTTATCAGCAGAAAGCGTAATTATAATTGCGTAAGACCTCTCAGATATTATTCCCAAAAAACAAGTCAAGCAAAGTGTTTTACGACCACGTTCAGGCTCTTGCTCCAAAATGGAACCATTCATTGAAAGGTCTGGAAACCTCCCTCTTGGCTAAGTCACTTTTCTGACTCAGAGTTGCCAATGCTCACAATGGAATGACTTCAGCTCTGGACATTCCCACTTGTGTTTGGATGTGCTGGTTTCTTGTGGAGTGGTCTTCATGCTCATGTGAGAGACCCCTAAAAAAAAAAAAAAAAGTTCCCTTTCATCAGTTTTTCCTAAGCCTCACATCAGGAGATTCTACCCATCCTTAGCCATAGACCCAGGACTATGCCCTCATTTTAGGGTCCCCTTGCCACCCTAGTAGAAATCTCCATGAGACTTTTCCCCTTCCGATAGTCTGATGACCAGCAACCAGCCCTTTAACTGGGTGATTTTGCTGCTCAGCTCTAAAGATAAATGAGATAGGGAGTAAAAAAAAAAATCAAACATCAAGGTATTGACCTTTGAGTTAGACTCTGTATCCCCGGATTATTGCAGGAAGTCCATTAACATAAATACTCCCTTCCTGGTCCTGGTCCATCAAGCTCAGCTCCTTAATTTACCTCACAAGTTGAAGTCTGTGGAATTGACCCAGAAACACTTAAGAGCAGGTGTTGCCTAATGTCACTTCTCATGGAAGCAAACCTACACAGAGAGGCACTCAAGCACAGATAGACTTAGCCCAAGATTAAGACTATGAGAGACTCAGAATTTTTATATAATTTTAAATGTTGAAATTGCTGCATCTTGCTGGTAATTAATGAAGCTGAAGTTCAGTTCTTAGCCTGTAAAGCTCTAGAAGTTTCATCAGTCAGTCAGCAAAATACCCATAACTCCTCTCTACTTTCGACTAACCCACGGCTTTGTGTCTTGCATGCTGTTCCCACCACCCTCTCCTCCCCACCAAACCAGACCCAACTCTAGTCCCATGGGATACCTACTATCTTCTCTGTCTCATGCATCATTGTCTAACTTTCTCCCTTGGATTTTATTAACTATCACCAACTCTCTTCAATTACCTATCTTCCTGTAACAGCTTGGTGCGGAGGGCTCACCTTCCTCTGTCTCACGAGGAAGCAGAACCTCGTGTATACAGCATGTTCAATATTTGTTGGAATGCAATTACCATAACAATCGTGATGTGCATGTCAGTCTCACAGAGGACTCGCTGCTATCCTAATCTTCCTCTGGAAGTTTACCTTAGGCGTTAGTTTCTGTAACAGAGAGCATACCTTGCTGAATACCCGTAAGTCCGTTTTCCACTAAATAGCCTGGATTTTCATTAATTCTACAAGAACTGATGATTTATCATAATCAGTGCTTATGTGCAAGACAAATGGATGTCTAATTAAAAAGTGATAATTTATAAATCAGTGTTGGTACATTAATAAACGATGTACCACCTAATGTGTATATTATGAATATGCTTATTGGTAATTATGGGAAAACCGCTGGTGATTCTGCAAAGCCCAACCTCTTCATGCACTTGTTATTTGCCTGTTTCATTGTTTTTTTTTCTCTTTCTCTTGGTAGGTCTGTACAACTCACCCTACAGCGCTCAGTCCCACCCTGCTGCGAAGACCCAGACCTACAGACCTCTTTCCAAGAGCCACTCAGACAATGGCACAGATGCTTTTAAGAAGGCACCCTCCCCAGTGCCTCCCCCGCACGTTCCCCCGAGACCAAGAGATCAGCCTTCAACCGAAAAGTAAGGCTCCTTCCCCCAAAATGGCTTCTCTTAGGATAAAAGCCAACCCACAATGGCACCCAGTGAAGAGTCGCTCCACCCAGCACTGTGGAGCGAATGTATGCATAAACTTACCAGTCTATATGGAGCATCTGAGATGATGCCGGACACTTTCAGGGAAGTCTGGGTCATGCTAGCACAATGCTCTAAACTAAACTTGATGTACCAGGAGCACGACCTTTATTTTTTGTGCGAATATGAAATAAAGAGGCCATGGCTATCGTTTGTAAGTCAGAGAGCATTCGTCCAAGTACTACAAACAACAACAAAACATGCACACGCACATACAATGTCCAAAGGCCTTACATGTGAAGCTCAGTGGTATTGGTTTACTCCACACACACTGGACTGTGAGTCCAGTTGCTGAGCTGAAGGGGGCTAGCATGTGTACATCATTCATGAAATTTCAGTCTTCATAAAGCTTATAGGCATGAATACAAGGCCACTCTGAGCTACATAATAACTTACAAGCCAGAACTAGCTACATGGAAGCATTCTTTCTCAAAATAAATGCATGTAAACAAAGTAACTGGGAAGAGTTGGCTTGGATTCCCTTTGCTACCCTACCTTAGAGAGAGATGAAGCAGTTAATTTTTTTGTTTTCACAGATTTGAAATTTTAGGTCTTTTAAGATGCCTTTTAAAAACCAAGGAAAATTACTCTTAACTCATAAATAAGGCATTAACAAGCATATGTGACTCATTTCCACCAGTTATTTTAGCTGATTCTAATTTTCGTTTCTCCACTGAAATATTTTTTTAAGTAAGCTATTCACACTCGAACTTTTTCTGAATACATTTCAGTTGTGTTATTTTAGTAGGACTGTGGCTAATATTCCTAGTTATTGATAATCTTTACTGACAGTTGATTATGAAGAAAGCACTGGGCTAAGCAATTTCCATGTATGATGTCATTTTATTCTGATAATAACTCAGTAGGACACGTTCTACCTGACAGAGAAAGAAACAGGTTAGAACATTACAATAACCTTGCTCTATTTGAACGAATAGAGTAGCCTATGCTCTCTCTACTGGTGATTAATAAGTAGTAATGGAAAAGTTGTTTGTTATTACCAGTTTTTATATTGCTGTTTTTTTAAGTATTCACTATCATGTACTGTCTTAGTTACTGTTCTGTTGCTATGAAGAAATACCATGACCAAAGCAACTCTTTAAAAGAAAACATTTAATGAGGGCCGCACTCACAGTTTTAGAGGCAAATAGACAGGCATGATGCTGGGCAGTAGCTGAGAG
This sequence comes from Psammomys obesus, assembly GCF_907164565.1. Lineage (NCBI taxonomy): Eukaryota > Metazoa > Chordata > Mammalia > Rodentia > Muridae > Psammomys > Psammomys obesus. The sequence goes on from NW_026596147.1 coordinate 6,473,167, forward strand.
TTTTGCATCCTGATTTGCAGGCAGCAGGCAGGGAGACAGACACAAACTAGTGTGGGCTTTTAAAACCTCAAACCTCATCCCCCATGATACATCTCCTCCAATAAAGCCACCCCTTCTAATCCTTCCCAAACAGTTCCACTAACTGGGTGCCAGGCATTCAAACATATGAGCCTATGAGGGCCATTCAAATCACCAAACATACCTCACAAGAAAGCATACTCAACACCATTAAGAACTGTGCCATTAGAAATAACTGATGATCGCTTATAAGATCATGATACACAGCAAAACAGACACATACCACGTGTCAGGGGATTTTCACCTTAATACCTCTTTCCTCGAGACAAATTGCGCAGAAGTACAAATGTCTTAAAACTGAGAAATAATTATCACCACACACATTTTTTAAAATTTATTATGTCTATAATGCTTAGAGAGCAAACAGGACATAGTCTCACACAGATAGGAAAACTGAAATGGGAAGGTTTCTGGCTAGAGCTCATGTATTCTGTATACACCTAGGACCTGGTTCTCCTTTTCTCTTAGAGCACTTCTGTGTCCATGAGTACATGAAGAAAGAATTTCATTTCTTTCCATGGAAACAGAATTTCCAAACTCAAAGTCAAAAGCTCCTTTTGCTCAAATATAAATAAAATAAATATGTATTGAAGAAGTTTTCCTCTTCTCCAAGGGAAATTTTCTGATTTAGCTCTAGCTTCCTGGAAGAGCTTGCTGTTCTGAGTCCTCCTGTGAAAATGTACTTGCTCAGAACCCTTGACAGACTCTCAGTGGCATCAGTGCAGGGAAAATACCAGATTCCCCTGGGAGAGAGTCTCCAGGTTCATACTCAGGGGTCTCCCACGCCGCTCTGCTTATCCCTATGCATGTCAGCCCAAGAGGTGTAGTTGTAATTCTCACGGATGCACTCCAATGCCCTTTACAAGAAACATGATCAAACATGGGGTATGCATTATCCCTGCTCACTCCAGGTCAACGGGTGGTTAAACTGACAAAGCTTCATGGAGCACACCGCCACTTATTTTAAACTCAGCCACATGCAGCTGCTGTTAGGAACCCAGAGGTCTAACCACAAGTCGCTATCCATGTGTCTACAAACCATTTTTGTGAATTTTTGCAGCCATAGGCACACTCATAAATATAGAAGAAAGAATGAGCTATAAGAGATAGTTTACTATAAGTCATTTATATAAAGTTACACGTATGTGGAATTTTTCATAATTTTTTAGCCAGAGAGATTTTTGGTTACTTGAGGTTTTTGTTTGTTTGTTTGTTTGTTTGTTTGTTTGGTTGGTTGGTTGGTTTTTTTATCTCTCAGGGTAGGAGAGAGGACTCAGCAAGCTTGTGATTAAGCCTGAAGATCTGAGTTCTATCCCTAGAACCCATAGCAGGGGGAAAGCATTGATACCCAAAATTTTTTCTTCTTCATGCATACATACAAGCACACAGACTCTAAACCAATAAACTTCCACTAAAATTAACCTTAGGTGGTATTTCACACGAGCTTTATGCACACAAACTGTCTCAATGTGTGGTTCGCTGTTCATTTGCAGGCATGACTGGGACCCTCCAGACAGAAAGGTGGACACCAGAAAATTTCGATCGGAGCCAAGGAGCATTTTTGAATATGAACCTGGGAAATCATCCATTCTGCAGCACGAAAGACCCGTAAGCACTTGTCATTGATCAAAAAGCCAGCTTGCTAGGTCACAGGGGTTCCCAAGGAAACCTGAATCTCACCCCATTTCATTTATTTGACATTCCTGAGAAGTCGTGTTTATTTTTAATCACAATTTATGTTATCTTGTCTCTGAATTGAAAGAGTAGCACTTGAGTAGCACATATATGCAAGACTTATTGTCATTAGCTTACAGCTAGCTGTGCCTAATCATGACACTCATACATGAAACGCTTAATAGATATCCTAGCTTACGAGTGAGAAAAAAAGAAAAAAACATGAATCCATACCCTCGATATACAGACCCAGGCAGATGAATCCCTTGACCTCAATGTTGGTTTCCTACTGTTGCTTGCACTTAAGAGAAAATTTCCCCAAACATACTTCCTATAACAAGTTGTTTAGTTGGTTTTTATTAAATGCCTCCCAGGTTACCAACCCTCAAGCTTCCTGACTGATTACCACCTTGATAGACCAAGCTTGTATTTCTCTTTATAGTCTTTTTTGTCTATTTTAGTCACACACACACACACACACACACACACACACACACACACACTAAGCAATGTAGGAACGTGAAAAAGACCACTTGCCTCCACTAGAGCTACCGACAGCTTCTCCCCTGGCCCTCTTCCCTTTGAGTCCTCTCATCGTGATTTGCTTCCCTTGTTTTTCTGTCAGAGATCAGTGTCCTCAAGACCTCTTTAAAACTCAGCCATTCCTCGGTAGGTCCTAACTTGCTTCCAGATAAGCCCTGTTGGTATTTGCTTTGTGAGCTCCTCCAGAGGCGCAGAGCGCCACACTCTTACATAGACTGCAAGATCAGCCCTGACATTTAGTTGGACAGCCTGTGACCTCACCACACCCAACATGAGTGTCCTTGATTTAGAGTTTGAAACCCTGTGATTTGTGGTTGTGTTCTTGAGAGGTATGTCAAAAAATCTTCCGATCACATAATTCAACTGCCTTTCTTCAAATAATTCAAATTTCTTTGCATGTTAAGATTACAACAGAGAAACTAGGGGGTAGGGTATTATTGATTCCAGGCTCTGAATTATAACCCATTAATTAAGTTGTCTGACTGAATGTGGAGAAAGTGCAATCTCTAAGCCAAAATTCAATGGAAAAACAATATGACTTCTGAAAAAAAATTCCACAAAATAATGAATATCATATTAAATTATAATAGAGACGCTCTAATGGTCATTCTGATGAGTTATGAGGCTCTTGGGATGATGATGTGACTGAAGATAAGAAACCTCTTATGTGGCTAAAATGGAAGTCCATTTAAAGAAATCTCCCCGTTGGAGCTCACTTATGGGGCCCCCTCATTGTGGCTGAGATGGCTACAAGCCTTTGGGCGCAAGCTTTGAAGGCTCTCTGTTTTAAAGTAGCAATAACAGTGATAGAAATAACAATAGCTGTGAGTACCTACTGCACGCCAGACTCTAGATTTAGTAATAATCTCTTTATCTCGTGTAGCTTTCCAAGCAGACACACAGACTTCCTGCCTTACAGGTCAAGAGGCTGAAGCAGCATTAACTGGATGCTGTGTGGCATTCGCTGCAACCAGCTGAGCCTCCGCAAACTTTTGCTTGATGCACTTCGCTTCTGTGCCAGCTGCTTTGATGTGCTTTATCACTACTCTGTGAAGTGCAGGGAGCCTTTAGCTAGTACTCCCCATCACCACAATTTATTTGATTGTTTTAAGTGGATAGTATAATAAGTGGCTAACTTATAATAAGTTCGTATTACTTACTGGCTTTACCAGAAAGCTGGGTTTGGGGTAACTATAATGCAAGACCAGTATTCCTGGCTGGTCTAAGAAGCCATGGGCATGGTCAGAGATTCTGCTGTGGCAAAATCTCTTCAGCCACAGGAAAAGATGAAAGGAAGCAACTAGTAACTTGGAAGGAAATGAGAATGGAAGGCTTACATTTTTATCCCTCCTAAACAATTTTGTTGGGAGCCAGTTTTTTGTGACAAAAGATATGAGTCAAAGATATAATTTTGGCCAAGCTTTGTTAAATTATTGTTATTATAGAGTGAGATTATTACCTTTAAAAAAAAAGTCAATCCTGAATTTATCCCACTTTAAATTGGGGGGGGGGGGAGGCTGATTAGTCAGGGCTGTTCAGGACCAGCCAAGTGTCTTGAAGGCTCAGACTGTAGAAAAAGAGGGTGCGTGACTGTAATCCCAGTGCTCGGGGAGGCAGAGGCAGGCAGATCTCTGTGAGTTCTAGGCCAGCCTGGTCTACAAAATGAGTTCAGTACACCCAAGGCTACACAGAAAAAAACCTGTCTTGAAAAACCAAAAGAGAGAGAGAGAGAGAGAGAGAGAGAGAGAGAGAGAGAGAGAGAGAAAGGGAGCTTACTAAGAGTGGCATCCCATCCAGTGGATTTCAAGGCCTTGTGAATGCATCTTTTGACTTCTTACCCAGGGGTATTTTGAGAGCATCCCTTTGTTCAGTTCTAATTTTTGAAAATCATAGACAGCAGCTAAGCAATTCTATGCTATTCTCCTCGATTTCCAGATAAGCCTGTCACCTTCCCTCACTGTTTCTTGAGTCCCCCTCACTATTTATGAACTTGAGTTCTTACTCACAAGAGAAATGTCATGGCTCTTCCAGTCCACAGTCGTCTGTTGTCTGGGTTACCATGACACATACATTTCCCTGATTAATGAATCCAATCTCCAAACAGTTTTTTTTTTTTAAATCCTGTAAATCCTAAATGTTCTCCTGACTCTCTCTTGTCCCTGGAACAGAATCTAATTCCCTTGATACAATTTCCAAAGACTGAAAAACAACAAATAAAACCTACCAAAATCCGGTGATTTCCCCCACCACACACACACCTCCCAGCCATACAGAGAGCTTGCAGTCCCTTCTATTCAGACCTTCGCATGGTCCGTTCTTTCTCCCAGGGAAGCATGCCTCACCCCCTCTTCCTTCATGTGGAAATTTACACGCTCAGATCACCAAGTTTATCAGAGGCCCATTTCTTCTAGGGGCTTGCTCTCTCCTTTTCTCCCCTCCCCCCGCCCCGCCTCCAGGTTTATCACTTCCCCTAGTGGCTTGTTCCCCCTCAGCAGTGGGTTTGTATCTCTCTTTGTTAAGACACCTGCAGTTCCCACTTTGACATCCTTTCTGCAGCCTGTTCACTCGTCTGAGTTCCTCACTGTACGTTACACTCCTTGGAAGCAGGTACCTTGTCTGACATAGCATTATCTAATCCTCCAACTCGGTGCCTGGCATGTGTGCCTCTGCAGTCAGTACTCCCTGAGTGACTAAAAGAATGGGAACCAATGTTAGCTTTGTAGATGATGGATAAAGTTGGCGAGAGACTGAATCTATGAGGCCCAGTGAGTCTCCATCAAGGCACAGAGATGGAATACACAAAGAACTCTAGCTCAGCTTCCATGAGGGAATACTTCTGCTTAAACAGAAATCCTCAAATTCTGGGGGAGAAAAGGTTGCCTTCATCCTTAATATTGAAGGGAGATAGATAGATAGATAGATAGATAGATAGATAGATAGATAGATAGATAGATACAGAGAGATAGAAATGAAGGCACTTTATATATTTCTAAACAGGAAGCAAAAAGGAAATGCATTTCTTTAAAGCTCATAAATATTTATTTGACTATAAATTTCAATGCTGACTAAATGAGCCTAATGTGTAGCCCAGCAAAGGCCTTGCAATCACAAGAAATTTGTTTTTAACTGACTTGATCCACAGATTAGACTACATTTTCAGTTTACAGACTCCATATAGCAATCACAGCAACTCTCCTGGGATAATATTAATAAAAGCGTAATGGATGATCTGAATTGGACACACCTGTAGATAAGCCACATTGTTATTACGCTTAATAAAAAAAAAATACGTAAAGACATCATTACCTTACATACAATAACTATGGTTACACATGATAGTAGATAAAGGGAGCACACACTGGATGCGTTGAAATGCAATCTAAACCACCAGCGAATATGGTTTATCCACAAAAATCACAAAGAGTTAAAGAAGCTATGAAAATCTGAGAAGTTGTATTTACTAAGCTGTATTCTACTATGAAGACAAATAGATGAAAAGCATGCTGTGAAGCTTAAAAGCCAAAGAGCAAATCCATGTGTATCAGTAGATACACAGAAAGGGTGTGCCCAGTGAGAAGACTGGGGAGAGGAGAGTTTCCCTAACCTCAAACGTAGCGAAAGGCGTTTAGGTTGGAACTTCAAAAATTATTCATTCTATGGAATTGTGAAGGACAGTCACACCTAAGCTCCAGTCTTAGCATATCTCAAGCTCTTCTCACACCAGAAACACACGATTTGTGCTAGCACAAGGTTGCTAGGTTTGTAAAACTGACAGAAACAAAACAAGGTGAGAGAGCTGTCCATCAGAGGTTTGCTCGCCTGCCATCGTGAGAATTACATTTGTAGGTTAACTGTCTCCTAGTGGATTCCTAAGTGTTCGGATTCACAGGGAACAAAGTGGAGTCTCTGATGTGAGGGAGATGATGGCATGGTAACAGCATTCATTTGCATATGCTTCAGTTGTCTGCGTGCGTTGAGTGTTGTAGTGTTTCTGTGGACCTTAGCAGCAGCTCCGGATTGCTACAGGACACATTGGATGTTATTGTGTAACTATAGGAATTCCATAGGTCAGCCACAGCAAAGAGACGATTCAAGTTCTGGCATGTCATGGGGGGGGGGGGTAGCTGTTTGTTGGTGATTTTGATGATGCTGTTTTCTTTTGAGACAAGGTCTTTCTATGTCGCCCAGGCTGATTTCAAACTCTTTCCCCCTGCCTCTTGGGTGCCTGTAACTCCAGTGTGTCCCAGCCACCACACCCAGCCTGCAAATCAAAGGCTCTGCCCCAACCTGTGCCAGTCACTGCATCCCAGAACTACTGAGGATAACTTGTCACTGTTTGAGGGACTTTCTGTCTTATGTTTGTTTTGCACAGATTCAAGCAAGTTGCTCACTGTGACTATAGACTGAAGCTTTAATAAATAGTACAAACCGTGACGGTTCTATTTATTAAAATTGCCATTTTCAGGTTTGGAGCAGAATAATCTTCCCCTTTCCCCAGAAATGTGTCTCCACCAAGGAGAATGTGATCTGTCCATTGTAGGGCTTCTTTTTTATTGTTGCATTTTATTCACTTTGTATCCCTGCTGTAGCCTCCTCCTCGCCTCCCCCTATGCCCCACCCACCCTCCCTCTTTATCCCCTGTGCTCCACCCACCCTCCTTCTCCCCCTATGCCCCACACACCCTCCCTCTTCTCCCCCTATGCCCTACCCACCCTCCCTCTTCTCCCCCTATGCCCTTTCCCGAATCCATAGGTTTTCTTTTATGTCAAGGTGAAGTTAAAAAGGCTGTTTTCCTACTTGTTTTAGTAAGTTTGCTGCCCCCCTACCGTTCATAGTGTTTTGGATTAATAAAATGCTTATTGATGTAATGACAATGAAACATTTCAATAAGCTCATGACATAATAGTGGCTTTTTTTTTTTTTTTGAATGTGGAAATTTCAATGCTCCCAGCACTATACGGTTATAGAGCTACTCAGTGGGAATCCTTGAGCTCCTTAAGAATTCTAAGAGAATAATATGAGATTAAATAGTGGGTGTTTAGCAGCCCTCCTGGGCGGTACTGTAGGCATCGCAGTTTTTCTCTTTGTTGGCACGCACAGCTTTTGGGAAACCAGGTAACTTTCCTTAGAATTTTTTCTGACTTACTAGGTTGTACTGTGCAACTATACACATTTAATTAGGGACCCAGGATATATCAAAGTAGCTGCTGTGGATACAGACAGTACTTTGAACATCGTTTTCTGGAAAAGCAACCAGCATGGCATCATCTAACCTGGTATTTATATTAAAAAATATTAAGCATATCACTGGGTTAAGGAAAGGCTGTATGTCTATGTTCTATATCTAAAGTAATTGTGTTTGTCTCCTCTGAACTGTCTATGTTACCACCCTTAGCATTTCTCTCTTAAATACCATATTCATAAATCACCTGAGATGTAAGTCAGTTACACCCTCCCTCTCCTACTCACTGTCCAAAGCCTGATCCTCCCCACACCCTTTTTTAGATCCAAGTCAGCAGGGGAGATTGAGTGACCGATTTCTGGGAGACTTGTTACCTCTGGATCTTTGCTGTGGTGGACCCTTCTTAAATGTCCTCATCACTGTCACCCCAACCATAGCCCCTTCCTGAAATGTTAGTCTCCATGACTAACCGGCAGCTGGTGTCCTCCAGGTGCCCATCAAGAGCCCCTGTCTAACGAACGAGTGTTTTCCCCACCCCTCTCTCTTACAGCCCCCTCTCCCAACAACTCCGACACCTGTTCCCAGGGAGCCCAGCCGGAAGCCTCTCCCGGTGTCACCCTCCACCGAAGGCCTGCGTAGCCCTTCCCCTCCGCCCAGGAGCCGTGTCCCCGCACCCCGTCCAAGTGCCCCAGCGCTCTCTCCCACCCTGGTGAGCCCCTCCCTTCTTCACCTTCTCTCAGGCTGTGGGGAAGCTGAGCTCAGCCTTGGTTCTGAGGCTAAAGCATGGTCAGATCCCAGTCCCTGCTGGGGTTTTCTTGCTCCCAGACCCCTACTTACCCTCCCCTCCCAGCACCCTCATCTTCACCATTCCATGCTCCCGCCCGCCCCATACGCAAAGTCTAGACATGGCATGCTGCCACTGCCCAGTTGCCAGTGACTTCAGGGACAGTGGACTGGCCAGTCCGGGAGAGCACCTTGGTGCCTCGGTTGGACCTGTCTGGTATGCCTCCCATCCCCACTGTCACTGCCAGGATAGTTTCCCTAGTTCATGCGTCAGGCTAAAGAATGAACTGTGGCGGTGACAGGGACCCCAGTGACACCATGGCCCCTCATTTTCGTATCCTCATTTTGCTCATTGTACTTTACTTCCTCCGTTCTGTCCTGCTAAGGTGTGTTGGATGAGTCCGATGCATGTTTGCGTGTGGGTGCGCGGGAGTCTTCATACCACACAGCGTTTTCCCTCACATCGCTCAGTGTGCTTTTTCCTCCCCTTTTCCTTCACATCTGCTCTAGACGGGTCGCATAAATCCAGATGACATAGATTTAGAAAATGAGCCCTGGTATAAATTCTTTTCAGAGCTGGAGTTTGGACGTCCGGTAAGTGAGGCCAGACAATTCCTATAAGACAAACAGGAGACTGTTGTGTGATTTTTAAAGCCTATTAATTGTCAGAAGGGAGACGTGTGGTGTGGAGAACAAAAGCTGGATGAATAAAATACATTTGGCTCCAGCTTTGTGCAAATTCGCTTTTGTACCAAATGCCTAAACGTGTTCATTCCCATATTTTTTTTTAATTTCCAAATCATGCATTAGAATCACATCTAATTAATTGCAAATCTAGCATGTTGGGGCAGTTTCTGTCTTGGAATATTTAGGTCCATTAGCACAGCTTTAGGGGAGAACTGGATTGTGTAAAGTATCTTTTGGTCTAGTTTAACAGTAACAAGCACATTGCTGTCTACAAGAATGACTGCTACTACAATTCTTGCTTGCTGAGGAATTGTTAGACGCCCTGCAAGGTGCTTAGTTTCCGACTCATTAGCCTGGGGTGTCTTCCTGATGCAAGTCCAGTAACGAGAAAATAGACCAAAGGTCGAAGAGGTTGCCCAAAATAGTCAGAAATTAAACCTAAGCCTGTGTCATACAACAATGAAAATCTTTGGGCAATTTGCACTATAACACATTACTAGAACATTCCCACTGTAAAATGATTCTTTCAATAGGAGAGATATAACAAAGAATTAAGAAGCCCTGTGGACCTTGATTCGTAGTGTTCTTCATGAGCTACCAGCAGATCTCTGATCCCTAGAGTCCCGTGTTGAAAGCCCTCAGTTTGGCCCTCATGGGGTCTGATGGATCTGTGTGGGACAGGGTTAATGAGGGTTTCAAATACTTCTCCAGACTCAACTGAGGAATTGTCTGCGGGGTTCATGTCTGCAACCTGCACTTTACAAACCCTAAACTGTTGGAGAACATGTCATTTATACTGCCCAGCAATTTTATTAGAACTCGGGGTCCTTTTCTTCTTATACCATGGCATGTAAGGCTTTGCAATTATGCCGATCATATATTTCTTACTTATGTACATTGAAACACAGCCTTGGTTAGCCTCGCTCTGTTTTATTGAATTGAATCAAATACGACTGTAAACAAATAGTAAATAAACATCCTGGCATTTCTATTATCTGAGAAGAGGGTTGTTTCCTCCCATTTTTTTTTTTTCTGGTATTTCCTCTTATTATCACAAGTGTATTTTTTTTTCATTTAGGAGAATGCTCTCTTGTTTTTCTTATGTATTTGCTATCGTTGGGTAGAGTTTCTAGAGACTGTACCATTTACTCTGTTGGGCCCAAATGACCAGCACTTTCTGTAATCCTTCTCAGCGACACCAGCATGTTCTCCCCTTAACTCCTCTAATGTTTCCTGAAAATGCCTTGCAATCTGCTGTGGCCAAAGACCGGGAGTGCTGATTTGGATTTGACAAATTGAGTTTACAAATCTACTAACTGAACACGAGCAGCTTTGCGTGGTGCTTGAGAATGTTTAGGGACATTGATTGCACTCTTGCTCGGTGGCTACCATTTTGCTCCGTTCATGTCGCTCTTTATGTGTACCTGATGCTGTCAGCACTCGGTTTCTAACTGTTGTCACTTTTCCACATGTTCATACTTGCTGCCATTGACTCTTCTCCATCCCATCTCTCCACTTCTGCCTCTGTGGTGCATCTACACCCAGCCTCCTAAAAAGGCTCTGGACTATGTTCAAGATCACTCTTCCGGTGTGTCCAATGAGGTAAAGACAAATTCTTCTCTCTTTCCGGGTACCCCCCCTTTGTTGCTGTCAGCCTGAACATCTGTGTTTTTATAGATCACTGTGCTGTACAAGCTGGTTTTGAAAACTCTTGGTGTCACTGTGCTGTGTGTAAAAGCACTGTCTAGATAAGGCAAAGGGGTTGGCTGTTTATGAATTCCAGGTGATAAATCGTTCCAACTGTTACTTCCAGTTAAAATATTCTGCAGCATGAAAATAAAAACCCACATATTAAATGTTGGCAATGTATTAACTATCCATTTTTTTACAAACTAAGCAAAAGTACCTCTAAAAGGCTTCTAGAAGCCAATTTTTCATTGTGCGTAGAGGTACAGACTCAAGAGTTTGATTCTTGGGCCATCGAGGTGACTCACTAGGTGAACGTATTTGTTGCAAAAGCCTAATGACCTTAGATCCCTGGAACCTACCCACTGTGGATGAAGAGAGCATTCCCTCCCATGCTGTGGCAAGTGTGCTTATACCCACACAGACAGAATAATATATATATTAAAAAGCAAAGTTTAGATTCTTATACGATCAGGTACTTATTTATTCTATTTTCCTAAAGGTTATTGTTATGCCTTTGTTTTCCTAAATGCTTGTAGATTTTACCATCAGTCAAGAATAGAGCTGATGAATCCTGGGCATGTGTGTTCCAGTTTCCCAGTTCTACATCCTTGATGGGCATCGCTAATCCTTTTTGGCGTTATAATTCAGGCAGCCACTCCAGCAGATAATCATCACTGCCACGTGGGATAAAACTTAGCTGAGCTCTGCTGAAGAATGCTTATGAATGGGGCCGGAGAGGTTACCCAGTGGTTAAGAGCACTTGCTAATCTCATAGAAGACCTGGCTTTGTTTCCCAGCACCCACATGGCAGCTCACAATCACCCACAACTCCATTTCCAACACCCTCTTCTGGCCTCCACCAGCACCAGGCACACATATGGTGCAGAGGCATGCAGGCAGGCAAAACACTCATGAATTGAAAATAAGAATGGTAATGCTTAGGACATTAGCCAAAGAGCTAGGTGAAGGATTTATGCCAAGCCATGTAAATTTTTACATGGATTTAAAAAAAAAAAAAAAAAGATAGTATGAAAGGGAAAAGAAAGGATCCTAACCCCTCCCCCCAAAAAAAAGGTTATTTTGAAAAGCACTCAGAAGACAGAAGCAGACATGTTATTGTTCTGCTAACTCTCTGGCCCATAGGTCTTCCTGTGGGCAGCCATGATAGAAGCACACAGAATCAAATGATTCCATCACAATATGTGCTGTATGTTCTTAAGTGACTGCAACACTTACTATCTTACCTTCATCATGAAGCCCTCATCCAAGCTATGTGAGCCAAGAACTCACGCTAAGGATGTCATCCCTTAATAGGGATGACAAATAGCAGGCATCATGTTCAAAGGCGGAATACTCAATTTTTGAAAGATTCAATCTGCAATGTCAAGTTTAGATCATGTAATAAGCATCATGGTGTGTGTTAAAACAGGGGAGTGGCTGAAAAAATTATCAAAGAGAAAGTAAAATCTACTAACCAGGAACTTCTTGAGGTACTGAATTCAGTAATTTTCCAAGACTCATATTTTGTAGACAAGCCTGCACTCTAAAGAGAATTAAGTGAAACAAGCAGTTCTATTCTGTATGTTTTTGTTATCATTTCAGCATAGGAACAACCTAGGAATTTATTTTGAAATTCAATCCTGTCAAATATTTTTCTCATGTTTTCCACAATGTAACTATGTCATTGTATGGATGGACTTCCATTAAATTTATAATCCATTTGTGGAGAAGGATAGAAGGATATCTTTATCATATTGAACATTTCTTTCCAATTTTTTAAAAATTCAGTATGATGTGCTTAAATGAATCAACATTTTAAAAAAACAAACATTCCCTCCCCTTGGGTATTTTAAAGCAGGTATTTCTGGATTTTTTTTTATAGTAGTCGGTTCATTGAGAGCTGAAAAGGGATTTAGACAACATAATATTCAATTCATTGGTCTTCTAGTAAGAAAAGTAGAATGGAATAACTGTAAGGAATGTACATATCATTACCTACTAAGATGGCTGCCGAGAGACCAAATCACTAACTGTTCAGCCTCCATTTCAAAGCTGTTTCCTTTAAACCACACTTTTTACCATCTCCAGTAGATGTATTTAAAGCTTGGATCTTCCAGACACTATTTTATTTTAATTAGTGAGTTTGTGTGAAATGGGTTCTGGAAATTAACACTACTCAATAATTACTGAACATGGAGATGGAAAAAGCTTAGGCTGTGGCCAAAATACTACATTAAAAAAGCAGTTTGATAACAGTGGAACTATGTGTTCTTATCTTTTGGGGACTGAGAGGCATGAGTGATTTCAATAGCATGTTAACTAGGGTGCTAACTTAAGAAACTGGCCATTCAGAGTATAAGAAGAGAGAATCTCACAAGTTATTTAGGTTCTGTCTTTAATAATATTTGTATGACATTGCCTAGCAAAAAAAAATGTAAATTATTAGGTAATCCCTAAGCTATCATTTATCAAGTACCTGGTTTTATCACGTATATGTTACAAATGACATAATTTTAAGTCAAATGTAACTAAGACATTTGTTTGCAGATGTCAAAATGAAACTTATACGTTACTAATTTGAAACAAAATTTTTAGAAGAGTAGTTAAGAACTTGTTTACAAAGTTTAATCAGTAATTACTTAGCAGAAAGAATGATTTAATGTCTGCTGGACCTTGAAATAACCTTCGACTGTGTTAAAACAGTGATCACATGCAAATGATGAATAGATGGTGTTGGATAAAATGAGCTAGTTCTTTTCTGGAGGCTCATTTTTTTTTTCCAGGTGAAGTGTCCTAATTATCATACAAAGTTTTGCTTTAATTATTAATCTAAAGTTTTTATTATTTCTTTATAATTGACAACTGAAATTTCTCTTACTCCATAAAATCAAAGCTGGTTTTACTGGCCAGCAAGACGAATCAGCTGTGACTGAGTTTATCCCTAGAACCCATATTGTTTAGGGAGAGAATTGATTTCCTCTAGTTGTCTTCTGACCTCCACACTAGTACCATGGTGTATGCACACACTAAATGTGTGTGTTTTTTAATCCTTTTAAACTGTTTTTTTTTAATCCTTTTAAACTGGTTTCAATTTATTTGGAATATAAAAAAACAGAAAAAGGAAAAATAATTACAGTTTGTCTTAACTCTGAAACATACTTTATCAGTCTCACCCAGTATTTTATTTCATATTATGGTATTTATCCAAGCCTTTCATACTGGGGGCTCTTATTCCTCATCTTCCTAGGGACATTCTGAAAACATCTTGAATCTGACCCTCTCAGTGGTCAACTGTGAATCAGGCTGTCCCATAAAACCCACAACCCATGGACAGTGGTGCTCTGACACTCCCTGAGACCTCTTCTGCAAACATGCAGAATTATCTAACATTCTTTTATTCCTTTTCTTTCTTCCTTATTATGTTTTTCCTACTTTCTTGTGTCCCACTCAGACAAATTCAAATAATCATATAAACTTATCAACACAGAACATTTTTCTACTCCTACATTTGCTGAGAACATAGAAATCTAGGAATTTTCTAAGAAGTACAAATATTAAATATGCTTTTTTCTGTCTAAAATGAAGAAGCAATGTTTTCATGCTAATAGGTGTTTTTGTTTGATTGTGGGTAAGATTCCATTCTCAATCAGTAATAGAGAATTAAAGTGAAATATTAATTATTAGGCTTGTCAAAATGATCTGTGTAAGAATTGTAAAGTTACAACCTAGTATTTTAATTGGGAAACTGATAGTATTTGACAGTTAATGGAAAAGAATAGTAGAAATCACTTATAAAGTGAGATCTTTATTTCACCTAGGTAGGTTTTTAATATTCGGATAAAATATTTCTATATGTAGGAATTTAATATAATATTAATCAACTCTTGCCTTTCTGGCTTACAATTGTAAGCCCTCATATAAACATTTTCAAAATATAATTTCCACTTTTCAACAAACCTGAGTTAGTCGATGGTGATGAATTGAGCAATAAGCATGACCAAAGCCAAAAGTATATCAACCAGACATACGTTTATACTCTATGAGCGTTAAGATCTTATCACAGTGTCCCCTTCAATATTCAGAGATTTGACACCACCCCTCTCTAGTAATCTTGACATTTCAGCAAGTGTCTCAGAAACAGACATGTACAATGGAAGCTTTCTATCTGCTGCTCCTGTCTCGCATCAGTTTTAGAGTGCTGCCCAGAATAAGATGTGTAAAGCATACCCTTTAAAAGAGTGTATGTTGATTTGTTCGGTCATTTATTTTAAACCAATCCTAAACTCAAATTGTTCTAGATTTATAAACCTGTACCTGGCTGGGGTCTCAGGCAACTGAGGGTGATGTCAATTCAAGTTCTTTGAGCTATATGAAAATGGCATGTGCCGTGATAGAAGAAAGACCTATCAAGTTCTGCTTGTGTGCTCTATTTTCAACGTAACACCTGGCAGTAACAATGAAATTATGAAGAGTCTTATGTTTTATAAGGATTTCAAGATGACTGCAAATGTTTTCTCACACAATAAAAGCCAGCCCTTCAAGTAGGAAGCTCCTACTTAGCAGTTGTTGGGAGCCTGAAGTTAATGCTGACGATTTAGCCCTTTAACCCTATGTCAGGTCAGTGTTCCTGATGATAATGTTACTGACTTTTTTTCTTCACGATGAAATGAATGTCTTGGTTGTGTTACCTCACAGAATGCAGCGCAGTCTATTAAGAGAGAACTCAGAGACATGGCATCTCTTTGGAAAAACATTTCTGTAATCACAACAAATTATTCTTTTGATTGCAATATTTAGAGTATGCTTTTTAGAATGCAAAACTCAATGGTGACAAACAAATGAAATTGCTATGGTCATTCTTTTCCTGAGAACACTATTCTATCTTAACAGGCTTCCATCTATCAGGCCTCCATAGACAGAAGCCTGGAAAGACCCAGCAGGTAAGGATTTGATAACATAACTCCAACACAGTATTCCAGGCCAGAGGTTACTTTCTCAATAGTCATCTTCCCTGATAAAATACTGACGAAGATCATTTAACTCTCATTCTTATCTTAAGTACCAAACCTTATGGTATGTAGCATGTATCCAATCATTTATGAATGTTTCTTTTAAATGATACCCTACTCAAAACTATGATCAGAAAGCGTTCCTTTCTTTATAAATCATTTTCCACAACTGTGTAAAAGGGATTGTTAACAGTTTACTTGCTGATTAGATTTTTAATCACTCATTATTTTAATAGACAATACTGGAATTCCCGTCAAACATTCTTCTGAATAAATTAGGAAAGCAAACAATAATCCTTAAGGTAAAAGAGAATCGTTTTGCTAGATGGCTTCCTTTTACATGGTCCTTTATTCTACTTTTTTCTCCTTTATTCTATCTTTTTCTCGATAGATTCATGTTGTCAGAACTCTTTCTTTACACATAAAATTGAATTATACAAATAGAAATCATAACACTGAATTACCAAAAACAACAAGTTCCCTGCAGGGGAATGTGAACTTTAAAAGGTGATTGTAAACACATGGGGTGAGAGGGGGGGAGGTGCAACCTGCATTTGTATGTTTGCAGCAATTTTTTTTTTTCAAAATTGCCAAGCCCTAGAGTCCATGAAGATGTTATTCCTTAGGTAAGTAAGTGAACAAACTGTGGTGCATCTATATAACAGAATATTAGTCGTCAATAAAAAGGAATAAGCTATCAAGTGACGAGAAGACATGGAGAAAGCTGGAGACGCGGTGCGGTTGGTAGAGTGCTTATCTAGCATGCCTGAAACCTTGGTTCAGTCTTCAAGGTCACATTCAAAATTAGGCACGGTGAGACAGGGCTGTGATCTCAGCCCCTGGTAAGCAGTGACAGAATAGTCAGAAATTTGAGGTCGTCCTTGGCTGCATAGTGACTTTGAAGCCAGCCAGGATGACATGAAATGATTTTACAAGGTAAAAAAAAAAAAAAAAAAAAAAAATTAAAGAGTATTAATTTTAGTGTGTGTGTGTGTGTGTGTGAGAGAGAGAGAGAGAGAGAGAGAGAGAGAGAGAGAGAGTGCATGCCTGAGTGCATGGGTGTACCCCAGTTGCATGCAGGTGTCCATGGATGTAGGAGGAGGGCATGAGATCCCATGGAACTGGATCAGATAGTGGTGACAAAATATATAAAAACCTGCCACCTGTGGGTACTGGGATTGAGCCATCTCTCCAGCCCCTCAAAATATTTTTTAAAGGACATGGATTTAAAAAAAAAAAAAGCTTATTACTAAATGGAAAAAATCAATCTGAAAAGATTGCATAGTGTCTAATTCTAACTGTGTAACATTTGGAGGAGGTGACTATGGAGACAAGAGCTATGGTTCCTAGGAAACATGAAGACAAAGGGACAGATTAGAAAATGGTATCCAAAGGATCTTTTGTGGGAGTAAAAGTATTCTACAAGGCACGTTCATGATGAACATATTTCATTACACATTTATAAACCCCCTATAGTATGTCACAGATATCCTGAACCCCTTAAAAATATATAAAAATAGACTTTCAGAGAAGACATGTCCAGATAGGGTGATTAGCTGTCATAAATGTCCAAGAATATGTAAAGATAATGATGCTAAAGAAGAAAGGGGTGGGCAGAGAGGAACTCTCTGCTCAACTGTCTTTTGAGCTCTGCAGAGAATTGGTTCCTAGGTCTCACCAAGGATACTGAAATCTACTGACTCTGAAGTATCATATATAGATGGCATAACACTTAAAGATAACTTATTCTTAGTCTCCCAGATGCTCTGAAATATGCATAATGCCTCATGCAACACAAATACTGTTTTTAAAAAGTGGGGGTAGATTGTTGGGGCTACAGAAGGGCTTCAGGGTATAAGAGCACTTGCTGCTCTTAGAGTTGTCCCAGTCTCTAGCCCCCACATGACAGTTCACAGCCATCTGTAGCTCTAGTTCAGGGCATCCTATGCTCTCTTCTGACCTCCAAGGCTGCCAGGCGTTCAGTGTGGTTCACAGACATAAATGCAGGCAAAACACTCATATACATAAACGAAAAATGAGCAAATCTTAAATAAGTACATGTTATAATAGATCACTTAGGAAATAATAACAAACATTTGTACATGTTAGGTAGCAGTCCAAGTCCTCATGTTCCCTGTACACAGTTGCTTGAACCTTTGGATATGAAGAACCTGTACAGTTCAGTTAGATATTCTGTAACTTGAAACTTCCCTTTAAGAATGAGATCTGTGCATCTTTAAAAAGATGATTCTAAAGAAAGTATCTTTGAGTGTGAAGAAATACATCTCTTACTATGCAGCCTTGTGAGCGTGAGGTTGGGTGTTAGGCCATTATCTACTGTAATTATCAGCTTTCTTGTGCATGTGCTAACCTCTCCAACCAAAGTGACACTGATTCCATCTGTCAGTTCTGCAAGCATGGCCGGTGACTTTAGGAAGCGGAGGAAGAGCGAACCTGCAGTGGGCCCACCCAGAGGCTTGGGGGATGCGAGTGCAAGCAGGGCCAGCCCTGGCCGGGCAGACCTCCCAGGATCAAGCTCCCCCTTCACGAAGTCTTTCATTAGTTCTTCTCCTTCATCTCCCTCAAGAGCGCAAGGTGAGCAAAGATAAAGGAACACAGCTTGCTAGTTCACAACTTAGCCAGACCACAGGAGAGGGCCAATCTCATGACCGTGACTTGTGCTGCTCTTACTTGTAGGGTTCTCAAGCAAATACAGTTGCCTAGCAAAGCCCTTATTCCTACTCAGTCCAGTTCAAACCAGCAAGCCACTTGAATATCTTAAAGAACTCAGACTGAGCCAGGCAGTGATGGCTCATACCTTCAATCCCAGCACTCAGGAGTTTGAGGCCACCCTGGTCTATAGAATGAGATCCATGATAACCAAGACAAAATAGAGAAACTCTGTCTGGAAACAAACAAAACAAACAAACAAACAAACAATAGCCAACTCAGACTAATGTTTATAACTATTTTCACAAAAGTAGATTGGATTTATTATTTTTAAAGTATTAAATAATTTGTCATATTTACAGAAATGGCATTTATATGCTTTGACCTAGTCAAATTATCTAATGTTATTATAGATAACTAATTAAATTTGTAGAATGAGAAGTACATATAGCAACGGAAAAATACCGCTTAAAACATGCACTGGGATACTTTAAATTCCGGTACCTAAATTATCAATTAAAGTCATGCCTTTCGTCACTTACTCTATTTTCTTCCACCCTCACTTGTGCGGTAGAGACCATGTACGTGCAGCCATGTAACGCAATCATCCACAAAGTTTTTATAATAAGTGCATACTGACTTTAAAGCCACAAATTCAAGATCTAGGAAGGAGAGGCCTCAATGAGATGGCTCAGTGGATAAAGGCACTTGAGAGCAAGCCTGACAATCTGAGTGTGACCATCACAAATCGTATAAGAGGAGAGAAGAGACACCCCGCAAATTGCCCTCTGACCTCTTCCTGTGTGTACGCATATGTAAGAGAGAGAAGGAAAAAAGAAGGGAAGGGAGAGAGGCTGGCCACTTTTTCAGATGGATTGTCTCCTCCTTAGACACACAATAAGCTAATCATTGGAGGGACAGAGTTACTCAGATGGGTCTCTGCAGATTACTTGGGTTTCTTTCTTTCTTTCTTTTTTTCTTTCTTTCTTTCTTTCTTTCTTTCATCTATTGACCCAGTAGCATGGGGCCGCATGATTCCCTCCACTCTTAGGAAGAGAATGGGTGGTTAAAACATGAAAAGTAAATGAGTTGTAACAGAAGTGTTCATAAAGTAGGGCAGAGCCGGGGCACATAACAACTGTATACACTAAAACTGTTGCCACGCAGTGGCTAAAGCCAAGCGGTGGCTGGTTTCTGTACACAAGACAGACTGTTTATGATGACTGGTCTCTGTGTAGGTGGGTGCCTGGCCTGTCTAAGACGTAACTAACTCACAGAGTAATTTCCTCATTAAGTAACTAATAGCCTTCATCACGTTCTACTCCTCCTCACAAGCAAATGTCCTAAGTAACAAGTCAGCCATGAAATGCCATGGATCCATCATTCTCAGATTCAATACACGATGTAAAAGGATCCTGATAGAGTTAAGTATTTCTCTTATCATAGAGAGTTTGCTCAACTTCCTTTGCCAAGCATTACATATCAACTGAATGAATTACCGATTTTTTAAGAACTCGGGAGAGATCATAATGAGTAAATTGTTAATAGAGTGCCATACTGTTAGCTTAATAGGTAAGAGTTATGGTTTAGGCATGCCTTGCTGGCTGAAAGGCAATTGAATTGTGCAGTAGAAATGTGTTAGCCACACCAGTGTATTTCATGTATGACTCCGTTCGCTGGTGTCTACAAAGCTGCACTGCAGTAAGCATTCCTCTGACATCGAAGCTATGTGTGTGAAGGTGTCTATATTAAAGCCACGCTAACTGCCTTCTCTTTGCTGTGCTAATACTGACATGCTCTCCTCTCTTTGTGAACCTTTTAATTTCTCTAAATGTCTTTCTCCTGCCATGCTGCTCTGGACTGAAAGGTCGGGAGGAGAGCAAAATGTGCCCATCCCCTTGCAGTTACTCAGGGCTCAATGGCGCCCACTCTGGTGAGTTAGAGTGTTGTAGCGCTTATAGACAGCATTTGGACGTCCCCAGGGACTCTCAAAGAGCCATCACTTTCAAGAATGGCTGGCAAATGGCCCGGCAAAATGCAGAGATCTGGAGCAGCACTGAAGAGACTGTTTCCCCCAAAATCAAATCACGTAGCTGCGATGACCTTCTCAATGATGACTGCGACAGCTTCCCAGACCCTAAAACCAAGTCAGAAAGTATGGGCTCTCTGTTATGTGACGAAGACTCCAAAGAGAGCTGCCCCATGGCCTGGACCTCCCCCTACATCCAGGAAGTGTGCGGTAACAGCAGATCCAGGACCAAACATAGGTCAGCCCATAACGCCCCGGACTTCCTCAAAATGTACAAGAAGATGCACCGCATCAACCGCAAGGATTTGATGAATCCCGAGGTCATTTGCTCCGTGAAATCCAGGATCCTGCAGTATGAAAAGGAGCAACAGCACAGGGCTCTGCTCCACGGGTGGAGCCAGTCCTCCACGGAGGAGGTGCCCAGGGACGTGGTACCCACTCGTATTTCGGAATTCGAAAAGCTGATCCAGAAGTCCAAGTCCATGCCCAATCTCGGAGATGAAATGTTATCTCCCGTTACCCTGGAAGCCCAACAAAACGGCTTGTGTCCCAAGAGGCGATTTTCCATTGAGTCTCTGCTGGAGGAAGAGACTCAGAGTAGACACCCTTCTCAGGCTCAGCGAAGCTGCAAGTCTAAAGCCCTGGTGCCCATCCACATCGAAGTCACCAGCGACGAGCAGCCTAGAACGCACACGGAGTTCTCCGACAGCGACCAAGATGGGGTGGTGTCCGACCACAGCGACTACGTCCATGTAGAGGGCTCGTCCTTTTGCAGCGAAAGTGACTTCGACCACTTCTCCTTCACCTCCTCTGAGAGTTTCTATGGCTCCAGCCACCACCACCACCACCACCACCACCACCATCACCACCACCGACACCTCATCAGTTCCTGCAAGGGCCGATGCCCAGCCTCTTACACTCGCTTTACCACGATGCTAAGACACGAAAGAGCTAAGCACGAAAATATCGACCAGCCCAGGAGGCAGGACATGGATCCCGGCCTGTCTAAGCTCGCATTTCTAGTCAGCCCCGTGCCTTTCCGGAGGAAAAAAATCGTGACCCCCAAGAAACAGACTGAACAGGCAAGATGCAAAACCTCTGTAGTTGAGGCTCTGGACTCGGCCCTTAAAGACATCTGTGACCAGATAAAAGCCGAAAAGAGGAGAGGGAGCCTGCCGGACAACAGTATATTGCACAGGCTTATCAGTGAGCTGCTGCCAGAGATTCCCGAGAGGAACTCGTCTCTTAATGCTCTAAGGAGGAGCCCCGTGCCCCAGCCTTTCCACCCACTGCCTCAAGACGGTGCTATTCATTGTCCACTGTACCAAAACGACTGTGGGAGAATGCCTCACAGTGCCTCTTTCCCAGACGTGGACGCAACCAACAGCAACTACCATGCCCAGGATTATGGTAGCACACTGAGCCTCCAAGGTGGACGAGCTTTTCTTTCTTCTTTTCCCTGTGGTTCAGATGCCATCCTTCCATATGCTCATTTTTCCCATCGTGCATTTCATCGCTCTTGGGCTGTGATGCCATGTGACGTCATTATGTGTTGAGGGGCAAACCCGTGTGTACAGACATGTCGGTAGTTCTCATTCGCCTGTGTGTTATTTGACATTCATGTGTTGGCTGGAAGTAACCATCAATTCACAAGCAGTTACTTAAACATAAAAGTAAACTCAATTTATATATATATATATATATATATATATATATATATATATATATATATATATATATATATATATATTAGGGTTAAAATGAGTAGGACATTGAAAAAAAAATGTAATGATGAATCTCCACATACTTAAGGTTATGTTTCCTTGCATTGAAGCTATGCAGTGTGCTTTGCAAATAGTAGATTAGAATGTTTTTAAAAGCAGGTTCTACCAGTTGGAAACTTTCAGATCTAGAAATGCCAGACAGTCCTGATGAGATTTGACAGGCTATAGGCCCTTTCAGTGGACGAGGGGTAAGGGGTGGAGGGAAGAGGAAGGGGGGGTGGGAATGGGAGTAGTTAAAGGAGGGAGCTTCAATTGGGATATATAATGAATAAATTGTGAAGGAAAAAATTAAAATTAAAAAAGTAAATTCTTCAGTATGTCATGAACAGATTTAATAAAAAAAAATGATATTGAAAAAAAAAGAAGAAGAAATGCCAGAATCCAATTTTCTGGCAAAATATTCATTTTCTTCAGTTACCTAAAATCCTGAAATAATCACTTCTTAAAATCAAAAGAATATATCAAGAAAAAACAACTATAATTTAATATATGTATCCCTAGGATATCTTTTGGCTCATTATGAGCCAACACTAGCAGTTTCACAGCCTTTTCTTTGAGTTCCATATTAACATTAGAACACTCTACCTGTTCATTCAAAGAAGCCTGTTCCGACTCAACCTACATGGAAAATGCAACAATCAGTCAGCAAAACTGAATGTGCGATAAACAATAAATGAATTATTAAAGGTATTAAAAGTTATTTAGTAGCTTCCATTTGTAGGACACAATTCGGATGGAATTTTGTAAATGTATCTTTAAGATATGGGTATGATTCTTCCATTCAAGGCATTCGTTTTCTCCTTTCTATTCTTTGACCTATTTCTGTTAACACAAACATATGCTGACCTGTGAACTGAATTGGACAACAGCACAGAGACAAATGACAGTTCTAATGCTGAGGGGTTTACTGAGGTTGGCACGACTTAAACCAGTGCACCCATTCTCAAAGGAAGATGTGACATACACATCAGGAGCCCAGAGTGAATACTCCAGGCTCAGGGACGGGCTGAGTGTAGAGAAGCTTTATATCCTAGCCCCACAGAGAGCTTTAGCTAAATGCATCGTCTAACTGAATCTACCGTATGTCAGTGGGAGGGCGTTATTGTAAGTGCTGCTTTACAGTTGAGAAACTGAGGGACAAGGAGGACATTTCTCAGTGTTATACAGATTACAGTAATAGCAAGAGAATTCGAAGCCCTACACTGAGGATTTCAGCCTGATTAATTGGCAATATAATAACAATATTGTATAAATGATTATACTTGTGTTATTTGTGTATTTTTTTTCATTTGCAGTATGTCTGTGTTGTATATCATTACTTTACAGTTACTTATGAGTTTTACATCCATGTTCTCATTAGTGACATCTCTATAAATTTGGGGGTGAAGGAATTGCCGCCAGGGAAAGTGGCTGGCCAGTCTCCTTTCAATGAAGTGAAATCTCACTCCTGTTCACCTTACCCTTTCCAATAGATCATGAGTCCACTAGAAGTTACTCATCTACTTTTACTGACTTGGGAAGAAGTACATCGCGGGAACGAAGAGGAACCCCAGAAAAAGAGGTAATTAGCTCAACAGTACCAGAGTGTTTTTAAAGGACCTTCTGAAAAAGCGCCTACTGGTCAGATGTCTGCCTCAAGCCAGTAAAGATTTGAGACAAAAATCCGACAGCAGCAAGAGTCTAGAAGCAGTTCTGCAGAGAGACTGAGTCTAGGACCTGAGGTCTAGTCATTTCCTACCTGGAATGCATGTTGGGCAGTGGGGCTTTCTGAGTCTTGACCTGGTACCCATGAACTAACAGAGTTCTAATTGACCTGCTTTGTGGAGGGGTTGGGGTTGTCTACGAGTATTTTTGTTAAAGAACACTCCTGATAATAGATTTTATCCACTAGGTTCTTGTAGGACAGAGTTCTTATACAGCATTGACTCCTGGCCCATCACCCTAAATCACATCAGGAACACTTCTTTCTAACCATACTGGAAGCCATAGGGCTTGATGGAGACTAAAAACTAAGCTTTGAGTAACAGGGATAGCCCCTGGGACCCCTATGAAGTCAGAAATTGCCCAAGTTTCTCAAAGCTCACTAGAATCACAGGAGAAGAAAAATTAGGTGAAGGCATTAATGGTTGGCAGGAAAGGAAGATCTGCTGTCACTAGCTAGATGGTATGGAGTACTTTAAGAAGATCAGGGGACCCAAGAGTTTAAGGGTACGCAAGAGTAGGACTTCATAACTAAAAGGTAAGCCAAAGGATTCTGGAACCCTCTATCCCTTTATTTATTTTTTTATTTATTTATTTTTTATTTTTTTTATTTTTTTTTATTTTTTTTTTTATTTTTTTGCTAACTAACCTCTTCGTAACTGGGTTACTACTTGGATAATCAGTGAAGAATGTGATAACTCTGTAGCTTTTGTTTGTTTGTGATTCCGATAGACTACTTTCAACCCATAGAAGTCAGAGTAGCTGGCCCTCCGCAATTGTCTGTTTGTGGTATTCAAAAAGAACATGCCCAGTACAGAATCCTTGGTGGGTGTTTTATTGTATGATGGCACTAACCTACTTTAGTTCCTAAAATGAAACCTGATGCGGAAATCAGCTACTATATTTAGCTCACTAGTCTAAAGGTAGCCCTAACTGATACATTTGTAACTTCCATGTATCGCATTATATGTGTTTCATTGTTCTTAGGGAAAACTAAAATGTTTAAACTAGTGCTGAATGTTTACCTTTTGTTTCAGAAATTGCCTGCAAAAGCAGTCTACGATTTCAAAGCTCAGACATCTAAGTAAGTGGCATAAAAACTCACCATGTTTGAATTTTATTTTTATTATTTTTGGGGAGGAATATATGTGTGTGCTTGTGTCAATGAAATGTGTTACAAATAGGACTCAATTCTCAGTTCTAATTGGCTAGTTCCTTTAAAATTCCTAGCTAGGAGAGGATAACTTATTTTCACATTCAGTTGTGAACTGCTGAGTCTTAAAACACATAAGTGATGCTAATGAAGCACAATGAATTGAGAGGAACAGGGAAACAATAAGAAATGAAAAATATTTTTCTAGAATTTCTTTCTGTCAAGAATTAAATTTTTAAAAAGTGATAGGGAGTAATTATCCCTACCTAGTGAGGGGAACTTGACAGTATTTATTTGTTTGGCTACATCAAGGGCAGTAGTACATGGGCAGACTCCATACCTGCACACAGAGGACCCTGTAATGAAAGCGTCATCTCCCAGCACTCAGAGCGTAGGGCTTCTAAGGAACCCCTGTTCCTGCCCTGTGGTCCTTGACTGCTGATGCTTTCCTAGTCCCGTGTTACATTCTTTTGGCTGGTTTCTTTCATTATTGTGATTATTACTATTATTATTATTATTTACAATTTATTCACTTTGTTTATACAAAGTGAATAAATCCTCCCAATCCCACCACCCTCCTTCCCGCCACCTCCCCTATCCCTCTTCCCTAGTCCACAGATAGGGGAAGTCCTCTTACCCTACTAGCTGACCCTAGCCTATCAGGCCCCATCAGGACTACCTCCAAGTTGTCTTCTGATCTCCACATATGTGATGTGTGCGCACATGACTGAACATGATGTGCACACACAGATAAATGTAAATTAAATAATAAATACAAACATACTTTGAAGATAAGATGACACACATCACAGAGGAAGGGGCCTGAATATGACTGGATCACTGGATTTAGATGGCCCCACATACCAAGCCCCTCCCCCCAACCTCTTCTAGAGTTCCCTGATGGAGAGTATATTTTGCTCAGCCATGTTGCTGTTGGGGAAAGGCCATGGATGGCTGCCTGTACCATCCCAGCTTTCATAGAGATCATGTGTGGGTGTGTATGAACTAATAAAATCTAACTGTGTGAGCTTTTGGTAAAAGAGATTCACGAGCCACCTGTAGAAGCCAAGAAAGAAGTGGATCTGCCCATTCTATAAATAGGTTGATCTTATTATACCCTAATGATCCTCCTCTTGTTCTTCTCTCAGAAGATATAAAGAGAACATCCATCACCTCCAGTGCAGGTCTATATTTGACACAAAAATCAGGGTGATGGGTGATTTGTATAATTTTCAAGGCTCACACACCCAAACAAGCATCTTTGAAAACTGCCAAACAAGACAATTTTAATCCCTTTAAATTAGATGTGAATGCTTTTGTATATAATATGAACAACATACACATATCAATATTTTAAACAAATATTTATTTAAAGCTATTTTATTGTTTAATAAGCTCAAATGTAATAATAATAAAACTACAGCAAAGTAGGTCACCCAAGAAAATGTCTCAATTTTAGATGTGAGAAGAGATGACTTCTCATCTATTTCCCATAGGTCTGCAATAGCCAGCATTTTAAAGTGAAGTAAAAGCAGAATGGGACTCCAGCTCTGACATAAGAGGGACAGAGTTTTGGAAAATGGAGAATAAGAAAACCTTCCTGTTACTGGACATATCTAGAATTTTAAATGCAAGCCTATATTAAGTAGATAGTTTCTATACTTATATTAGACTAAAAAATTAATTGCCTATAATTTTCAAATATATTCTAAAATTTTAAGTTGATGATATTTAGAAATGTTCGTGTTGCAAGCCAAAATCCTAGGTTGTAAACATTATATGTGACTATATACTAGCAAGGGGAGAATAATCTGTTCCTTCCTTCAAATTTTATTTCATTTAAGGATATGATTTATACACAACGTGATCTATATACTTGCTCTTTAGAATCATTTCTGAGTTTACCTTAAGTGACTTCTAGAAATTTGTAAGGGAAGCCCTAATCTAACTGAACTGGGTAGATGTTTACGTGTGGGGAGTGTATTTCTCAGATAAATATAGAATGCTGATCATAAGACTAATCCAGAAAGAGCCCACTCATCACGTCTCTTCCAGGGAGCTGTCATTTAAGAAAGGAGATACTGTGTACATCCTCAGGAAAATTGACGAAAACTGGTATGAGGGGGAGCACCACGGCAGAGTGGGCATTTTCCCAATCTCATACGTAGAGGTACGTGTTTGCTCCTCACTTCCTGAAGGATGCTGTCCCAAAGGTGATCGTGGGTTTAAGAACCAACAGCTCTTCTCCGTTACAGAAACTAACACCCCCGGAAAAAGCGCAGCCTGCGAGACCTCCACCCCCAGTCCAGCTGGGAGAGATCGGAGAAGCCATAGCCAAATACAACTTCAATGCAGACACCAACGTGGAACTCTCCCTGCGAAAGGTGACCTGGCTGTGTTTCTTCATCCGGGTGTTTTCACTGACCATCCAATGCTGACGCCACGATAGGTTACTGGAACATTGTTTTCTGGAACATTCTAGGACTTCTCTAGTCTAGAAAGGACGCAAGATTTCCCAGGGTCACTGTAACCTCTGGTCCCTGTGTCCCTTCTGTCTGTGACGTAGCTTAGGAAGCACGACCCTGAGTCCCCCGCCAAGGGGTTCCTCAACTGGATTCTAAGGAGTGCACATGTGGAACCCTGAGAGGAGAGAGCACTGATTATAATACCTCAAAATATCTTTATATTGCCTCATTACTCGATTTTATTTGCAGGGGAGTAGGCTTGAGACAGGGTTTCTCTGTGTAACCTTGGCTGTCTGAGACTCGCTTTGTAGACCAGGCTGGCCTTGAACTCACAGAGATCCACCTGCCTCTGCTTCCTTCCCCCGGGGTGCTGGGATTGTATACAGGGCCATGCCATCGCGCCCAGCTCATTACTCAATTTTAAGTAAGTAGCCCAATATTTACTTTTCTCTTTCTTGGAATCAAGGAATGGTCCTGATGTAAGGAAAACACGTCTTCTTTAGAAGCATTTTCAAAGAGCTGTCTAAGCCCTCCCGTTTCCTTGATCATTCTTTTCTAAGCCTCACCATGGATTCAAATGTCTCCAGCAAGCTATCCTATACAAATAATTTGTCTAAAGGGGAAAAAAGGGGAACTCTCTCTCCTTGCATAGTTAAGAATGATAAATGAAGTATTGCTATCATTTGCTAGATAATGGCATGTGTTTGTTTGAGGCAACCAAGCTCTCCACACAACACAGAAAAAATGGCAATGTGAATTGGGGTGGTCTAGAACGTTCCATGCCTGCAGACAGTTGGCAAAGTGAGGGTTTGGGGCTTCCATTCCTAACTCCTCTTCATCAGCCATTCTCTCTTACTTTCCATGTACACTACTTAACCCAGAAAACCACACAGAATGTGCCATCTTCTGTTCCATACTTTAAAGACAGCCTTTCCTGGAGTTTCTCACATAACAGCCCAACTATCAACTGCCTGTTCTAAACACATTAGAAAAGCAGAGCAATTCTGGGATCTGGGGAGATTCCCTTTCCTTCAGGATGCTCCACTCAGTGGTGATAATGGTACCTTTCACAAACCGTCCAGCAGTTTGAGTTAAAGAGAACCTTCAATGTGCTGTCACCGAAAAGGGCTTCCTGCTGTGCTCAAGGCCAATGGGCAGATGTCAGCACCCTGACCGTCAGGTCCAGTTCCCCACAGTTCTATAGCACCTGCTGGGTTTGCTCTTTAACAACTTGCTGACTGAGCTCTGGCCCAAGTGCGATTTTGAGTAAAGAGTTAAAGTTATCTGGCATTGGCCTGCTTATTACAGGAAATATAATAGTTAACATTCCTACTATTGCAAAAGTCAAAGAGTCTACTCAAAATGCTTAATGGCTAGAATGGCGTAGCCGCTCTCCAATTAGAATGGATGCTGGGGTTAAACTGTCCTCATCAGATCCAAGGGGCCAGTAGCCCTCTCCACAACTCTGTCTATTCTAGGGTGCCATCTTTGTGCCATTGTTTTTTTTTCATTCACTATTACTTCTCAGGACATGCAGATTAAAGAAGGAAAATGAATATGCCACTCGAAATTATGCCTTCCAGAAGACAGCATCTGTGACCCACTTCAGACACACTTTCTTCTTCCAGCATGTCAGCTCATTGATGCCATGGTCATTGATATGACACCTTTCACGCCATTTGCCTTCTGAAAGAACATCCACAAATCATTCTATTTTGTACCATTATGAGACATGTATAAGCCCATTTCCATTAGCCAAGCATCCTTAGGACTCTGATATGAATGAAAGGTTTAGCTTATATCTATGCTGACAAGTTATATTTTTCTAATAAACACTAGGACCTTGTTTGCATTCTCCTAATCAAGCAAAACTGGAGGTGTAAAACTTTCCAAACAGAAAATTACTGTTAATCAGAAAACAATAACAACTGTACTTTTTCTATTGTTGTCTCTCTATTTAATAATGTGTTTTTCCAATGCTCATTGCAGGGAGATAGGATTATTCTTCTTAAAAGAGTTGATCAAAACTGGTATGAAGGTAAAATCCCAGGAACCAACAGGCAAGGCATCTTCCCTGTTTCCTACGTAGAAGTCATCAAGAAGGACACAAAAGGTGCTGAGGACTACCCTGACCCTCCTATACCCCACAGCTACTCTACAGACAGAATTCATAGCCTCAGTTCTAATAAGGTAAGAAGCCATTTTATCACGTTACCGCCATGGTTGGGATCTCGGAATATGATAATCAGTAGGTTAATTGGGGTATTAGACCATCATATCTATTGAGAATAAAATTCATATATTATATGCATATACAGGAGTTCCAGGTCAGAAAATATAAGTTAATTTTCCTCAAATAGATGATTGGATAAAGGCTGAGTGTTCATTTTTATTAATTCTGCTTTCAAGTTAAAGTCTATAAAGAGAATAAAAATGTTAGTATCATCAAACTTTCTTGATATTTCTATATTGCTGTGTATATAAATTATACACTCATCACATCCCTAAATTGTGAATCTAATCATTATATAATCACTAGGTGTGCAATTTTCTATAAAATTGGCATTTCCTTCATAGAGAGCCTAACCATTATTTTTAATTTAGGGCCTATAATTTCATTATTAGTTTGTATAAAAACATGATAGATTATTAGAAATATTTAGTTTTTATTATCTTTAGGGCCATAAATTCCACTCTTTGATCTAAGCTGGTAGCTGAAGATGATTATCTTTCTCAGTACAATTTAGAAAGGACCTGCCCTCCTGAATCGCCTTATTAGGTTAAGGCTATCTTTCTTCCTTCCTTATCCTCAAATATTTTTCCTCACCTTTCTGTTGAATTATGGGATATTTTATATACATATGTAGGGGTTTCTTTCTCCTTTGCAATTATTTTAAAATATAATATTTTAAAGTACCAATGAATTATTTCCAAAATAATATCAAATGCTTCCCAACATTAAAAATTATATATTTAGCTGTATAATATATTATTGTTTTAGTTGAGACAAGGCAAAGAATGTGGGAAAACAGACCATTAGCACTGTGAAAGTGTGAAATTAAGATTTCAGACAGTGTCCCCAGGAATCTAAGAAACGTATAACTATCTCAGTTGAGATATTTTCCCTTAAAAAGTGTAAGATTTGTCATTTTATTAATGCTAACCCTCCTCAAAGACTGGGTTTTAGTCGTGGGTAATTTGATTATGACGTTTCCAGAATTTAACAGGTAGAGATCAATATCCTTCCTTGAGTATTTTCTATTGATCGTGGGAAATAATAAGAATCTTCATCCATCCATTCATGTTTTACCTATGATCCATTCATCGTAAAGGAACTATCAGATGATTTTCAAGTGCTGACCCTTTCAATAAACTGATGCAGGAGAGAAAAGCAGACATCTACAAATGCTCACTCAGCACTGGAGAACTTCTCCCATAGGCACTAAATATTTTAAATCAGTGTTTCTTCTTTTTCTAAAATGTTTTAAATGGCATTTATAGGAGGGTTGTTTTAAAAACAAATTTTAATGGAGAAATATACAAGTTTCACAAGTAACCAATTGTCTTATTCTTACTGCTGAAAAAAAAAAGTCAAAGTTTATGTTCATAGTTTGAAAGAAATTCTAGATTAATGTCTACTGGTTATCTATCCTATGGTGTCATTGGTTTAATAAGGAATTTCCTGTAGTATTGTTTTGGTCAATTTCAGAAAAAAAGACATGTATTTTTAAATAGATACAAAAACAGCAAAAACATACATCTTCTATTTTCTAACTGGCATTTGCAAATAGAGAAAGGAATGTATTATTAACTTTTTAATCACTCTTTAGCAAATTCAAATCACATAGCTTGACATAGTTCTATTTTGAGAAATGCTCAAATTTAAGTTGGCATTATTTCTTGTTTCAGTACAGTAGAATCTAATTCTAGTCCTTTTCTAAGATAAAATAACTTTAAGTATGTTTTCTGATATAGGTACTCCTTAATCAAAATTAACACTATTTTGGTATTACCAAGTCCATTTAAAAGATTTTGCTCTCCTAACATGTACAGAGGTGACAGTGAAGTCAGAAGCCGCAGGTAGCAGAAGAGACTACAGTCGTAATGATGATGGTGAAATTGAGAAATTCCTTGGTGCACATAAAAATTTCTGTCCACATGAGGAAAAAAAAATAAGAATATTCATCTTGAGTTACTATCAGTTTCACTCATTTCCAAAATCTAATTACTAAGATCAAACCTAACAGTTTTGTAATAAGAGGTGTAAAATAGAGTTTTAGACTTCAGTAAGCCAATCAAATGAGATTTCCTCTTAAAAACCAATGTGGCTGTCAACTCCTTACGAAACCATGTACAGTATGACTTCACGTCAGTGGCTAAGCAGACTTAGATCTTGGATCCTGTATGAAGACGTTCACATAGTTGTGCCATATTGGTGCCATTTGCAACATCCCATGGTGAGATTCCCTCATATTTCCTTTAATGTAAATAAGCTCAACTAGTGACCCCTCCTACAACAGGACGCTTCAAGCCAGTTAGACAGTGGGAAACACTGTGCACTTGGACATGGCGAAGCCCAGGGCTACCCTTGGCTGCATGTGTGAAGTATTATCCTGACAGCCAACCAGAACGTGCATCGTCAGCAAACTGTTCCGGAAGGCCTTTCCTCACAGACCACAGTCAGCTACCTACAAAGCACTCAGTTAACGGTCGTCTACCATCCTCTCTCGTGGCCCTTGTAGAAATAGCATGTAACATTGCTTTTCCTGTCCAGTGAGGGAAGAGCCGTACATATATCACAAGTTACTGGGCAGATTCTTTAGAAGTGTATCTTCTGAATTTTCATTTGTTGTTTTACTCAAAACATATCAACACAAACATATAAAGCACGATATTTTGACTTCACAGGGTCTCCATTGGTGTCTGCTGTCCCCTTCAGTGTAAACATTTACCCCGTAGGCTTTTTAAACTTTGAAGCAGTGATTATGTAAGACTCATTTTATTCTTATCATGAGGCTCTAGGACCAAAGAATATTTTTTTAGCATTTATTCCCTTAAACATGTGTTCCTGTGTACTAGTCTAAAATATTTTGTGCCACAAATATGGGACAACTGTGAACACTCAAAAGAGTGGGTACTTCTGCGGGGAGGGGGATGGTAAATCAATCCAGAGATTAAAACAAAACTTAGTTACTAGATATTATTCCGTGCTAACAATCCCCAGATACATTTGAAATACAGATAAGAGTTTGTGTAGTCTTCCAAAACTAAGTGTTTGGTTGCTTGAGTAAGGTTTAGAATTAACCTAAATGACTTTATGCATATAAGTTTCAAATAAATTCCCCCAATCTAGAAATCTTCCAAGTATCTTCCATCTGTTGTCTGTGCTACAGCCTAAAATTATATTCATCACCACACTTTTCCTGTATTTCTCTGTCATTGTATTTTCATGTGTTGTTATTTTCTTTGTTTTACTTCATAACTCCTGCTCATTTATAAGTTGGCTTCCAGTGAACAAACCTGTCTTCCCATGTACAAAGCTCTGCCTGACTCAGAGAAAGTTGCTCTCCAGGGAACTGCCCAAGAGTGGCTACCTCTGACAGACTGGTGTCCACCAGCAAACCCATTGGTTCCAACACCATCATCCTTCCTCGACAACTTCTTGATTGAATTAGAGAAGTTTAGTGCTTTAGCCTTACCATATGACCAGGCCAACCCGAACATCCTAAACCAGGTCATCCTTGAAATTAAGGAGGAACCCTCTCATCTCCCCCTCTCACCGCCTCCAGCATCTGTACCAGATGAATCATCCCGCTGTCTGTTACCTCCTCCTTGCTCAAGTACCACCTCAACTGGCGCCCAGTCTGACAACACGCTATCTTTTCTGAATCACGCAAAGGACACTCAAAGCAAATTTGTAGATTTGAATAAAAAAGGAAAGGGATTTTCAGACCCTACCAAGATCCTTGAAGTCCTGGGTGATAAATTCGTAGCCTCTGCATTCCCCAACGTGGGTGCCTTGCCTATAACTCTTCCTGCCATTGGAGAGGAAGATGAGGAAATCAATGAGGGGCTTACATACCAAAGACGTCTGCCAGGATCTCAGGAGCAAGATGTCACGTGGTATGACCACAGTATTACAGAGATGACACCACAACTGCATATCAAAGAGGAAGGAGAAGAGGAAGAGAACCCTGACTGCTTAACGTATTCATTAGGCATTTCCACACATCCTAGGAGTCCTGAGGAAGACAGCAATGCAGCCAAAACCAGTAATGAGGTATTTAATGTTGCCCAGTTACTGAGGACTAACCAGTTTTACAATTATCCAAAGAGTTAATAATATTACTAAATATCTACTCTGACACTGCCTTAACAGGCTTCCTTATAAGGAGTTACGAGCACTGGAAATTCTGGGGTGGAAGGAATATGCAAGCACAACACGTTTTATTAAAATGAGGGGAATATGTATGGAACAATTCCACTCTCCCATCATTCCTTTGTCAGTATAAATTCAACTTTTATATACTTAAGCTTATTGTCTTTCTAATATTTTAATATTAATAATGATAGCTAATCATTCATGCTTAGTTAAGTCAAACACTGTTCTCAGACCCCAACATCTTTAATATTCAAAGCCCAGAGAGCTAGGAAATAAGGTTATTTCCATTTTAGAGATAAGGGTGCTGATGGACCGACAGATTTGTCTAATTATAAGATGAGAAGGTAGAACCACTTGACATGGTAGCAAAACACAACAACAGAGTAAATAAAGTAAAATGCCAAACAACTGAAATAGTTCTCTAGTCCCGTTTGCTTCTTCTGAATCAGTTGCTTGAGGTTAGTGGCTACTTGCGGCCTGGGTCCCGCATCTCGGTCTTAGAAAGGACCTTGGCCAGTAGTTTCCATCAATAAAGAGAGGGAATAACCTGAACCTTGAGTTATGAACTTCTCTCTTGAAAAACAAACTAGTTGATCTCTCAAATATGCTCTGTCAAATTCAAGAGCAAGTATGATTACCAATGAATTATGAAATTGTTAAATCAAAAAAAAAAAGTCTGTAGTATACGAAGTCACAGTGATGTTACAGAAGATGTTTCCTTCCCCGACTCCTCTATTTCGAAATGACTGACCACAACTTTGTGAAAAGGAAATGTACTGCCTGGTGACAGAGAGAGTTCACTGTAATAAGCCAAGCGTGCCACTAATTCTGTTATTTAAACATCAGGTTTCCCCTTCAATATTACCATCTCGAAGGTGTGATTAGACATTAGGTTTTACTTACGGGATGTGCTATCTGCCTGTTGCCTGGGCTTTGCATTCATCCCTACTGAGATTAGCTGGGCAGACATCTCTATGCTCCGAGAAATTCCAATTCTCCTAGCTGTGTGACTGTTTACCTTATGTAAACCTGCTTCAAAAGCAAGTTATATGTCATTGTAGAGTTTTAGGTTCTTTACTACTATCATGTTGAAAAAAAAAGAAGAAACCCTCACAGACAGACAAAGAGAGCACAATACATTGACAACAACCCACAACCCCAAATCATACCCATTGACATTTTGAAATCAAAATTCAAAAGGCTGTCAGTGCTTTCAAAGCAAAAATATTTTGCAACTTCAGAGTTAGTAGATGTGGAAAGGACTCCTAAGACCACGTCCCTTCATTTGAACACAACACAATCCCATCTTGTCTTTTCTGAACATTTAAGCCACCCCCTTCGCTTCCGGAGATTGAACTGCTATGCCTCTCCCCACCTGTCCGTTTCTCTCCCCACCTTTTCACTCTCCTCTGGCCTCTGTCTCTGACCTGACCTGTGAGCTTTTTCAGCCCACCCAGTCCTCCTCACCTCACCTTCTCCCCTCCCCAAAAACCCTTATCAACAGGAGGAAAGTTCACCACAACCAAAGGTAACTGCATCCTGAGTGTGGTTCAGTGTACTGCATGTCTTTCCGTGATGTTCAGTGGGTGTATGCATTTAGATTCCTGCCATCTCACAAGCTCTAAAAAACTCTGTAAACTGTGACTGCTAACTTTTAACAGCATGCCCTCCATTCCAAACGTTTAAGAGACAAATCTGCGTAGCAGCTGTACCCATACTGAGAAGGGAAACAAACTAAAACTTGCCTCATAATCAAAGGCAACCACTGAATTCTGTTTTAAGCTTTGAGCCAGGCTGGGAGCCATCACATTTGAAGGCATCAGTTTGGTGCCTGCCAACACG
Source organism: Psammomys obesus (assembly GCF_907164565.1). Classification (NCBI taxonomy): domain Eukaryota; kingdom Metazoa; phylum Chordata; class Mammalia; order Rodentia; family Muridae; genus Psammomys; species Psammomys obesus. The sequence continues at coordinate 6,508,838 of NW_026596147.1, forward strand.
AGTCACTTCTCTGTAGACTTGATGCCAGATACACCAAGGATGATTCTTTGGTGTTGACTACAAAGCATCTGTCTCTGATACTTGCATTCCAGTGTCCCAACTGGCACTTAACTGTCCCTAGGATTATCACTTTTCTCTAATACATATATATATATATTATTAGAGAATATATACATATATATTAGAGAATATATATATATGAACAACCCAAGAGGATATCAATCTATCACAGGAAAGCTTTGATTCTAGAGTGAGAGTGATCTCTAAACCTTTTTCTTCAGACTTCAAATAGCAATACATCCTCAGATTTCATCTTTTTGGTAAGATTTAAAAGTATTCATTTATTTATGTCTATGGCTGCTCTATCCGCATGTACTCCTACACACCAGAAGAGGGAATCGAGGGAATCAGATCTCACTATAGATGGTTGTGAGCCACCATGTGGTTTCTGGGAATTGAACTCAGGACCTCTGGAGGAGTAGCCAGTGCTCTTAACCTCTGAGCCACCTCTCTAGACCCCAGATTTCATCTTTGGAAAGTGAAGCAAGGGCTTCTGTAGATAGGGAAGGAGGCGAGGCTCTAATACAACCACATTTCCACAGCAGTGAGCACCGGTCCAACATGCAGCATCCTGAATAGTCTTCAGAATCCCCATCTCCAGCAACACAGCCCATCTTTGTGATGCTCCTTTACCTATGGAAAGAGATCTGGGCAAGGGGAGAATAACCTACTTTAAGAGCCAATTTCTCCCCACTCTGAGTTTTCATCTTAGCTAACAAAAGAGAATATACAACTTTTAAAAATGATAATGCTATTTTAGATTGTGCCTACGGCTAAGAAATGCCTTTTACCCCTGTTTCTGTGGTTCTACATTTAAAGTCAGTGTATTTACTCCTTTCCTCCTGTAATGTGTTCTTCAGTTTTTAAGCTTTAATCAGTACATGAGAAAGTACCTCTAGATCAGCGGTTCTCAACCATCCTAATGCTGCGAGCCTTTAATGCAGTTCCTATGTTGTGGTGACTCCCATCCATAAAATTATATTCGTTGCTACTTCATAATTGTAATTTAGCTGGTGTTATGAATCGTAATGTAAATATTTTTTGGAGACAGAGGTTTGCCAAAGGGGTCGCAACCCAAAGGTTGAGAAACACTTCTCTAGAATCCTACTTCTCCAACTTAGAGAGACGTTGAACTCATCATTATAGTAACAAAGAAAAAAAAATTTAAAAGGTTTCTCTTTACCTTAAGAGCCAAAAGCACTTTAATAGTCTTTTGGGATCAATATGTCAAAAATACTAAGGGAGAGTAGAAACATTCACAATAACTGTATTTTAAAAGATTATTTTAATAACTATATAAATGACTAATTTCAGGAAAACAAACTTTTGTGTCTTGTATTTTACTTCATGCTTGGGAACAAGTCTTTAACATTAATTCCCCACTGATTTTCTAAACCCTGTAAATCTGTTTTATATTCATAAGAAGAATATAAGTTGACTGAACACATTTGTGTTTGTAAATATAAAAACAAATTCATCCAGTCCCAGATCTCATATTGACTACAAGGAAGAGAGCATTGACACAAAAGAAATGTTTTAATAAGCATAGAACAGATACCTAAAATCATTATAGCAACATTTTTGTTAACCCATATCAACCATTCTTTAACTCACATGAGTGAGGGAGAAGAAAGGAGAGGAAGAAAAGGAGAGGAATACAAGGACATAGAGAAGGAGGGAGAGCGAGAAGGAGAGAAAGTCCCATGCTAGCTTTGTGGTTCCACAGATGTCAGAAATCTGGACAGTTTCAAATTTTGCCATTTCCTCTTTTAGAAAATGTCCTATGAGCACAGCTAGGTGCAAGGAAGATTAGGAAGAACAGTCTGCCCTCAATGATCACGAGCATGAGTAAAGACAAAAAACTTTACTGCTGCTGGAATGGGTAGAGGAGAGGATCAAACATCCCATTCCACGAGCCTTAGAAGAGCATAAGCATATATCATCCCCAGAGCCTAGAGACCATAATCACCAACGATGATGAAATTTAGCCTAGGCTAGAGCTACAGTCTTTTACTTTAAAGTATTTTTCGTCTTATGGTTCTCATAATTCTGGTAAAATCCTAGACCCTGCATTTACTAGCTAGCTGCGTGGAAAGAAAAATGAAGCCAACCCGTGTCAAGATTCACTTCTTCACTGTCATAGTGAATATCTTTCTTTGAAAGAATACCTCCCCCCCAAAAAAAGCAGTACTCAATACCTGATTATACTTAACTACCTCCCACTATCCCCCCCAAAAAATATCATTTTCTTCTTAGGAGCTTTGTTAGAACATTTTACCTTCACAGATCCTAATGCTTGCCATAAAATTATCTCACCTTGTGTATTGCTGCCTGCCATTTGGTAAACACAAAGAAAACAGGCAGGTTAAAGAATGTTTTGGATGCAGTTGTTAAGCATTCTCTTAACAAGAAGGTTATATTCTATCGTGTCTTCCTGGCCACACACATTACATTCCAACACTTTCTCCTGTCAGCTTCCCTTTCCACATTTTTTTTTAATTCACTGTGAGTCCCCTACCATAGCAGCAGCTGATCCTGGAGGATAAAAGTCGTAAGGAGCAGACAGAGAAGCTGTCTGCAGACTGTTCACCCTCCCTGCTCAGCTACTGTTTAGGAGCTCGGCATGCTGTGTGTGCATGGAAAAACAGCAGACCATGAAGGCTCCTCCTGAAGGCCATGTAAAGAAGATGAGAACTAACCCACTTCTTGTGGCTTTTCTAGGCTGACTTAAAGAGCAAGACATTTGTCCTGGGCAAGCCGCCTCGTAGCCCAGTGGTGTCTCAGAGGTCCTGCAGCTCGCCTGTCAGCGGTGCCCACAGGGTAGGGTCGGTCAGTCGGGCGCCCCTACGTGCCGCAGTCACGTAGCCACCCTGGCTCTTCCTTGGGTAGCTTTGCTGTGATGGACAGTCAAGTGAGGATGAGGAATCCCTTGGGATGAAATAGCCAGTAGCTGAGGACCTATGAAATCAGATCTGAAGGGGTTGGGTGCTTCCCTGTTGTATGTGTCAAGTTCTCAAATCCAAAATGCACAATGGCTGTGCAGTGTGATTGTTTTCTCTACCCATCTCCTTCCACAGTCGGGTGCTATTTTCCAGTCACCGTTCTTGCTGTGGAGAACTAAACTCTGGAGCTCACTTACTCCCAGTCCTGTTAACTCCAGAGTCTCTCGGTTCCTGTGGGCTTACTTTCAACTGTGAGCCATTTCAAAATATTCTGTTGCTCGGGAGATTTCTCTCCACGCTGGGCCCTGCAAGGCTGCTCTCTGTACTTCCAATCCCCTCACAGCTTTGATTGAGCATTGAGGTCAGTTGCTTGTCCTTTCACTGATCAATTCTGTAACATCTGCAGAACTTGAGGGTGGTTGGATCCCAAGTGGCACCCTGAGCTCTGGGAACACAGCCAAGGAATTTGGGGAGTTACGTCTATGCATACCTCAGGGTTCCCTTCACCATGTCTAAGTTAATGGACCCCGATTTAGCATTGGCTGGCCTGCCACACGGGTATGCTCTGCATTTCAAGCTCTCGGGGATTGATTTTTAATGTTCCCTTTCCATTCCATAAATGCAAATAGTGTTTTATATGTAAGGCATTTTGTGTTCTTTGTAAGTTAGTGTTACAAAAATTGATGGAACTCATGCTAGGTTCCCACGATTAAGCAAGAGGACATATTGTCAATCACCTTGAGGTTTTTTTTTTTTTCTTGCCCATATTTCCATCTTATAAGATTACATGTTTGAGGACCAGAAGATTTTTCTTTTATTCTGATTTTTGTGAAGTTGTGTTTCACCTTCATAATCTAAGGGAAAGAGAGCAATAAGCTTAAGTGCTAATTCTGGCTGCCATACATGACAACTAGCGTTTTCTGAGAAAGAATGATTTGGGAACCCAAGAGCTACTTGTAAGGCTTGCAAAGATTTTTCCACATTTGTTTTTAAAGTAACAGCACATACGTTTTTAAAAGAACTACCTGGGGCTGGAGAGATGGCTCCGAGGTTAAGAACACTGGCTTTTCTTCCAAAGGTCCTTAGTTCAATTCCCAGGAACCACATGTGTAGTTTATAACCACCTTCACTGAGATCTGGTGCCCTCTTCTGGTGCACAGGCACACATGCGGGCAGAATGCTTTATAGACAATAAATAAATAAATCTTTTTTTAAAATCTTAAAAAAAAATTATCTGACATATAGTCCATTCTCCTGGGATAGCTTGAGAGAAGCATAAATAAATACTTAGCTTTCAAACGTCTATCACAGTAATGTTTGGAATCTAGTGATCCCGGATTCAAGGGTAAATTTGAAAGCAGCTTCACTATGAGCAGTGTTTTATAATTGACCCTGCCTTTGAGCAATAACACTTGTTTAAAACCTGCCTCTTTTGTATCCATTTTTACATCATTTTTTAAAACAAAAATCAAAGGACAATTATGTACTTCTAATGAAACCATTGTTTTCATACAGCTAATACCCACAGTGACACTGAAAAGAGAAAGCAAAAGAAAAAAAAAGTTAAATATTTCAGGTGCCATGATGTGTCATTGGCTTTTCAAAATTTTATTGAACTCATCAAGGACATATAATCATTGCACAACTCTAGCTCAGAATGTCCAGCATGCCAACGGCTACCCGTTAACTTGAAAGCCGCCTTCTTAAGCTCACAGTTTGTACAAATTTCTCCAAGTGTTATGCTTATAGATTGTCCTATGTTCACCTCAGCACTGCTGAGATGTTATGCATGATAGAAATGTCTGAGCAGTTAAAATAGAAGTGAACCCAGGCCCTAAAGCCCTGATGACTGACAAGTCATTTCTTCTTGAGAGTTGAGTCTGTGGGAAAGAGAGAGCATTATCTACTTCAAATTACCCGTGGGCTGAAGGAATTTGACCCTTGTTTCACCAGAAGCAAAAACAAATTTTAAATTGTTACTACCGCTGCCCACCATTAGGTGGCAATCTAGTGCAGTACCTAAGATCATAGTCGAGAACATTCTGTTTGAATACTCCCAAGAAACACAAACACATACTGAATTTAGCCAAGTCAAGCCATCTAATCTGCCATAATACTTCATTCAATGCAGGGCTAACCAAAATTGTCCTTCCATCTCTCTAACCATTTATTTGTCATAGTAAATGATCTGATATCTTTCGATTCAGGGGAGGCTTTAACTAACATTCACAGCAAGGTTGAATTGTTACCTCTGTGGCTTCCACGTGACTAAGAGTCATAATAATTAGCTAATTTTCTGACTACACAGTGTGTAGGGTTAAAGAGAAGGCTCTTTACATGACAAAGAGGTGAAGTATCTGTTCCGTTATGAACTCCATGAAGGGGAAGGATTCATCTTCGTCTTGCCTCACTGATTTTAGGATGAGGGATCTGAGCTGCATGTCCAAACTCGATAGCAGGCAGTGCCCCCAACACACAAATTCACATCGATGAGTGACCATGAACACTACTATTCCTCTGGTGGCCGAGGACTCGTAAAATATATTAACGCTAATAGAACTGGAATTCCGCAACTTCCCTCAGAAACAGACCACTAGGAAACAGCTCACCCAAGGAGATTCTCCTCTGAAAAGGCTTTGAAGTGTTTTCAAAAGTCCCGATTGTATGAGATACACAACTGCTCAGTAATAAAAGTTAGGAATATACTAGAGCCTGAGAATGTGAGTACTATGGGGAGAGTGATGATTAAGGAAGAAAGGGGAGAGGCAAGGTTTGGAGGCTGTGAAGCAAGGGAAAGGACATATTTTGAAAGATGATTAAAAGACAGGAAATTGCTGGCGCACACAGCCGGGAATTAAGTTGAGCCCCACACTGAGAGCGACAGCCCAGCTTCCTAACTGTTAAGGAGACAATTTATTTAAATCATTTAGGAGCCTAGAGAATCAAAGGTACTGATCAAGTAAGATTCCAATGATAGTACTAAATAATGGGTTATAGCCTTCAATTATGGGTTGGTTTAGGTTAACGAGCAGGTTGATTTAATGTGCTATTCAATTTTTACCTTAAAAAGGAATTAGACAAGAATTATGACTTACAGTTGCTTCTTCATATATTTAAGTTGATTAATAATTTTTGAATTAAAAATCTCAAAAATGAATAGAGTATGGTTTGATCGTTATCATCAGCATTATTATTATTATTATTATTATTATTATTATTATTATTATTATTAT